>NW_017300313.1:49984-59800 GCF_001594075.2 Trachymyrmex cornetzi
AATTAGAAGATCGGCACGTTCTAGAGAATTTCGCAATAGCACGTGGACGAAAACATCCCCTTACCGCGAGGAGCCACGAAGCCAAACATATATAAAGCAGAGCGTTTTAAAACGCGCGTCCTCATTTTTCCTCATCATTCTTCCCGTCAAAAAACCACGGTAAATTCTCCAAGCGCTTTAACTAGCGCTCTGGCACTTCCGTCTTCCCGAAAATCCAGCCCCGATCGTGCGCCTTTGCGCCGTCTGAAGGGCTACTCCCATCCTCAACTTCGGCGGCGCTAAACCAAAGCGACAACGAAGCTCGCCTCCTGCGGAGCTCAAACAAGCGCCTTCCACGGCGTCCAGGTCTCCGTGCTCACTCCCCTCTCTCACCCTCTCGGTACAACGGCCCGCACCGCTGCGGTCGCCGTCGTATATCGAGCCCGCCCGCAAACCAACGAGGCCTGCGATCATAACGAGCAAACCGCGTATCACGAACAACTAGCCGTGTAAATTAAATGCAAAAATAATTAATCTTTACCTTTCGTTTAATTCTTTGCCTCTCTAAGGCCCTTTATTATTCTTCCCTGCTCCCTTTCCCGCACAGGAATCAGAGAGCATAGATAGAGCGGAGCGTGTGATGAAAATATCACAGCTGCCCTCAGGAAAGAGATCTTTATATCTTCACCAATTCCTCATACACCTTCGTGTACTAAGAGCGCTTTATCTGACAATTCCTCTAACTCTCTGTTTCAATTTCCTTCCTATGCATAATAAGGGAATACGGAAGCTTAACATATGCTAGATATAATAAAAGATATCTCATGAGCAAAATAATGACTCAATTCGTGCCTATAACAAAGGCACTGGTGACAGCAGCCTGCCTCAACGCGTAAACACATACCGAAAAACGAATCTCACCCGAAGCCAAGGCTTCACCCCGCGCACACCCGCTCCGCGCTCGCGCTCCCACGATTCTATGTCGCGTCTCGAGACCGCATTATACTAAACACGCGACTCAGGACGTAACAAAGACCTATTATTCATCATAATGTATCTACTGATTTCATTTTCTTGTGTAATTATTAAAATTGCTACTTACTTGGATGCTTCCAAATGAAAGTAATATCTAGAGATAATGGTATATGCTGTCATCCGAATATCGTTCGAATCACTGCAACATGCAGCGAGTACTAACGCCAATGCACCACTCTGGTTCACTTTGTAACACGCAACGATATTATTTTCTGCCAATAAAGTACACAGCAATGGCAGATAAAATGCTGGATCGTACACATTACTATTCTCGTGTATATGTAATTCATTATTCTGAAAAAAAAAAAAAAACAGTAGAGAGAATAGAATTTTTCTCCAAAGATAAAATAAAAATCTTATATAAAATGACAAATTACAAATTAATATAAAAACTAATAAGTTTTTACAAACTCCTTTAATATATATCAAAATAATTAATAAAACCATAAAATATGTATGTATTACAGGCAATAGGGGTCGACGCTGGTTATCAGTTAGCGCAATTTTTCTTAATACTAAATATATAAACCTTAACTTTGAATGTTTCCACTCATGGTTTGAGTCTTCATCAGCAATCTTTCACCCTAGCGTAACGATTAGAGTATTGCATGACAAAATGATATCTCCAACGTTTTTCCTCCCAAATATTGAACCGTTTACTGTTGTGAGGTAAGTCACAAAGTTAGAAAGCTGAGTGGCAATGAGAACTCAAGCTCACACAGTCGACGCTTCTACACTGAACAATGAATCTCTCTTATTTAACATTTTGTAACTCGTTAATATGTTATAAATTATCATCAAATTTTAAAAAACAACTCCGAGAACAATATGTGTCTTATCATTTCGACAGTCGGTTAAATAATGATCATTATTATTAAGATCATTACACATTATAATGATCATTACACAATAATACATAATTATAATTATCATTATTAATAAGAGAGATTCATTGTTCAGTGTAGAAGCGTCGACTGTGTGAGCTTGAATTCTCATTGCCACTCAGCTTTCTAACTTTGCGAGTATGTGACTTACCTCACAACAGTAAACGGTTCAATATTTGAGAGGAAAAACGTGGGAGATATTATTTTGTCATGCAATACTCCAATCGTTACGCTAGAGTGAAAGATTGCTGATGAAGACTCAAACCATGAGTGGAAACGTTCAAAGTTAAGGTTTATATATAGATATATTTAGTATTAAGAAAAATTGCGCTAACTGATAACCAGCGTCAACTCCTATTGCCTATAATACATATTTTATGGTTTTATTAATTATTCTTATATAAAGTCCCATAAAATATATGATTTTATTAATTTTTGTGTGCTTGTAGGTTCTATAAATATTTAAAATTTATTTTTAAAAAAAAGATTGTACAGTAGAGGATATTTCAGACCGTAAAATCTAAAATTTTAGATCAGTCTTGTAACAAATATTAGATGTTGAACTTAATTCCTGCCGCTCGCTTAATTTAAAACAATGTTCCACACCTTTAAAAAATCTAAAAAAAAATTTTTGTAATGTAATATGCTAAAAAGTGTGTCAAAATTTTAAGCATATTACATTACAAAAATTTTTTTTTAGATTTTTTAAAGGTGTGGAACATTGTTTTAAATTAAGCGAGCGGCAGGAATTAAGTTCAACACCTAATATTTAGGTCACTTACTTTCATAGTTCTGTGTATAGGGTAATTTTTTATAGTCTCATTGACAATATCCTTATTGAACAAGTTAAAGACTTCGGAAGTGGAAGGTTGTCTCCATAGTACAGTATCCGTCTCTCCCTTTATACTGTAACGTGTTGCTGCGGCACTCCCCCATAAATATGGCCAGTACTGTTGAAGCTTAACATTATGAGTTTCATAATACTGGAGAATCTGAAAAAAATTAAAACTATCTAATATTCCTTCAATAGCGCAATAATCTCGATATATGTCGCGAGTCTTACCTGCAAAATACGCTGATCCACGTGGCAAAGGGTAGCGTTGTAAGCTGCGAGATAAAGAGGCACGTGCGAAACAGTCATTACAGAATGATTCTTTTGAGTAAGTATTCTTAGTAATTCGACCAGGGCGCCTATAGTTATAAAATATTTAAATAAAGATTAAACTTGTCTCTATATATGTAATGGTATATTCTTACAAGATGTCATATAATATTTTATCGTGAATTAAGGCTGATTTTGGGATGACATAATTACAATCTGTAGAAAAATATATACTTTTTAACAAATAAATATAGCTTTCTACATGTTCCTTCCAAATAATACACACTATGCAAGCAAACTCACCTTTAACAAAGGATGACCCAAGCATAATATTAACGAACTCTGAATGGGACGTCGTCATTTCAAACAACGTCTTCGCATATTCATTATCAATATTATCTCCATAAGCAATATCACATAAATTGCTCAGGGTTTTCAATACATCGGATTGAGTCGCCTCGTCTTTAGCATCTTTTAGACCTAACTTTAAGGAAAATCTGGTAAACTGCGGCCACGAGTAACTCTTGCTCAATGAACTGAAGATGAAGTTATCTTCCATCTCTTTCAAACGAATCACTACATCGTTTAGCTTCCCGCATAAGATTTTGATCTTCTGTAGATTTTTTGATTCCTTTTTTAACGTCAATGTCATTATATGCAGCAATACCCTTATTAGATCCATCAAAGGTTTCTTTTTAGTCGTTACCAGATTTTCGTATCTCTTGTATACACTTTCTAGCAGTTGCACGAAACAAATGGACACCATATCCAACTTATCGCCGTTCTGAGAAACGGTGTCGCAGATTCTCTCACATAGAGCAAGGTCAAAAGTACTTTCGATGAGGTAGACAATCGCTGCTGCATTTTCTTCGATCCAAGGAACGGGATTTCGTGGCTCGGTTATATACGCGGCAATGTCGCTGCCGTAACGCCCATAGAGACTTTGAAGAAACTTTTCATTCCATTTGTATTTTAAACTGCTGCCCAGTATGGGAAACACAACGTCCCCTTGCTTGACATTTTCTATCTTGAGGAAGTATTTCACCAACGACGAGATCAGCCTGGTATTCTTGGTGATCAAGGTCGTTATCAGCTGGACCGTGGACGCGGTGATACTTTTTGTTAGCAATTGTGCAAAAGTATTGGTACTGATACCGGAAATATTGTGTGAAAAGGTGGACAAGTACCTTGTCAATGCTTTCTCCCATCCATCCACGTGATTTGTCTTACTAGACTTCAGATAAATCAAATGCAAACTAAACTTTTCTACAAACTGCTCGTTCAATATATCATGCAATCCTGATTCTTTATCGCAATACATGTCCAGCAATACCGAAACGATGTGTCCAAATACGGACAGGTTTTGCTTGTCGCTCGAAATAAAAGTGCTCTTTTCCAACTTCATCAAAGCGAACAACAAGCTCGCGATGTCTTTTGATTCAAGCTGCAATATTTTCAATAATTCAATGGCAATATCATAATTATTAGTGCAAGCTTCCAAAGAATTCTTCTCGATAATATTCTCCAATTGCGTGAGGAACTTACTTCTAAACGCGAAGAAAATATTACAGATCCCTGCATTATGTTTCTCACACAAATGCGAAATAGACTCGCAGATCTTTAGAATAGTTTCAACGATCATATATTCTACCGAATCTTTCGAGGTTTCTCCACAAAATGGCGAGAAATGATGCAGCAAAATAGGATGAGTGAAGATACATCTCGCGTTTTCTTCAAGTATCACTGCATTTTTTTTATTTGATTCGATAGATTGTGGCATGTTTAACAGAAACACAAGCACGAGTTTGCAATTTTCGTTTTGGGCCTGCCGCAAAATTTTCGACTGTGCTAACTGTGTTAAATAAAACACTGTCATCTTCAACAAAGTCTTAACATCGTACAAAGATAAAGAATGCTTAATAGTGACTTCCTTGTCGCCATATTTAAAACAATACGTCGAATGACCATCATTAAAGAGTTTAGAAAATTCAGTTACGTCCATCTTGGAATCTGCCAGCAACATATTGCTCAGTTTATATAATAATCTTAAAGACGGTAACTTGTGTTTCAAGGAAATTGGTTGTTTGCTGTTTGACCAATTCTGCAAATATTTGTAAATTGGCAAGTTGGTCAAATGTTTTGTCATGTAAACCAGCAGATCAGGCACGACTTGATAGTGCAGAGTATGGACCATCACATAGGATAAATAAGCCAAGATTGTGGTACAATCTTGGCTTATTATCTTATTGTTTTTCTTACTCATCTTTTGCAGCGCACAGCATAAAAGTGGTGAGACTGCCGTGCAAGCCTGCATTCTACAAGGATTTTCTTTACCAAAATTGTTAAAGGAAGTATCAATTGCCTCATTAGTTTCATCGAAATTAGTAAATTCATTCGTTAAAGATGATATTGATATAGATAAGATTTTCTGAGGATTATTTTTATTAGGATTTGCCTTATCAAGTAACCGATTAATTACATCCTCTATCCCCATTGTATCAAAGTTAGTCACTTGATCGTTCTTTTGTGTTATACACTTAGTAGATTTAATAGTATCTTTCGAATTTTCTTGATTAAATTTAAAGCTGTTATCGATTGTATCAACCTTCCGTTCATCAAAACTAAATTGTCCGTTGATTAAAGACGATCCTACTGCAGAAAATTCTTCTTGACAGGGATTGGTGATTTTGTTGGCTTTATCAAACAATTCGTTAATTATATCCTCTGCTTTTTTAACGTTAAAATTAGCTATTTGATCGTTTATCGCCCCTTCCGCTTGTGTTATGATATTTATATACTTGTCAATGTGTTTAATGGCGCTTTCCAAGATAGACATAAACCACTGCGTCAACTGCTCGTTCTCTTCAGAATCCGCAACCACTGAAAAGCCATTGATCCAAATATCTAACTGATCTTCACAGGTTTCGAACAGACCTGTTGTATGTAGCAGCGTTCTAATAGCATTGTAACTATCTGGTGATGAATCTTTTTGACGGATCAAAGATATCAAGAAGACAAGAGCTTCTTTAAAAGCTTTTTCTTTAGGAGCCAAAATAGAAGAGTCCAAAGCAAGTAGGAATTGTATTGTCTTGACTTTCATGCGATTTACTTTCTCCATCTTAATAGTTCCTTCTTCTTGGAGATTATTTAAACTCGATAGCAATAAATTCGATTGTAAATTTGTTGAAATATCCAACAACTCTGGACATATATCCTGATAGGAATGAAAAACGTTCAAGATAGTATCAAGATGATCCATTAATTCTGGACTCTGAATATTTTCTGCGTTTTCCGAAACTTTTATGTCGGTGTCCTTTTCAAAAGCTCGGTTCCACATTCGTAATATAGTTTCCAAAGAAGGGACAATTTTCAAAATAAAATGAGTTATTTGATTTTGAATTGTAGATGTTTTATAGAACTCTTTTGTAGCTAAAGAAATAGCTTTCAACTGGTTAGTCATTGTTAGGAGAAGAGATAAAGCCTCGTGTCTAACAGAAAGATTATCGTGATCTAATCCTGGTAAGATAGCGACTTTTACAATCGCGCTTGGAACCGTCAGAGAAAGTAATGCATTTATCAAATTGTTCATTTTCAGTTCCACAGAGCAAGTTTTGATACTATTAAACGGATTGATTGATTTCACTATCTGCGAAAAAAAATTTGATAAACTAAAGATGATTGAAAAGATGGTACGCACAACAATAATTATCGCATAAACCTACAATCATCTCACCTTCCCTATAAATTTAAGAAGACAAACCCATTTGGATGAAACTCGGGGTTCAAGAAATGACTCAACCACATTATATTGCGAACGAATTAGATCCGGGCAGGCACTCATTATCCTAACAATCAAATCCGATGGCTTTTCATGTTCCCAAGGTTTCTCCAAGTTCTGAAGAGCTGTATGTACCAATTGATTGTGCTTATTTCGTGAACTACCCAACGTTCGGTCATGGAAAATAATTCCATAACGATGCGATGTTAACAAAGTGACTAAGAATTCATGAACTACGTCACTGATGACCTAAATTGTAATTAGGAAAAATTAAAAAAAAAACAGTAACAAAAAGCTCGATAATTATAAATTATATTGTAAAGAATTATCAAAAAATTAATTATTTTCCGTAATATTGTTCCTCAATTGAGAAATATGCTTTGTTATGCTTTTACTAGAATTTTGTTTTAATAAATTAATACAAAATTTTATATTTCTCAATATCAAACATCCATCCATTAAGCAATATTCTTGCTAATAAAAAAAGACTACATTGCAATTAAACTAATTCTTAACAATGTCTATTGTAAATAATATCACAATTTATAATAATTCATAATAAGATTGAGAATTACCTCCTTGTCTGCTAGAAAGTTTTCACTGTCATCACAACTGTGAGTTTTGTTTTTAGGCCAATTGTTGGGACCTTTCCAGTTGTACAACGATATCAGATTCAATACAGTAGATGTGGAAAATACATGTAACTTTGTCGTTTTACTAATACCGTTATTCTCCAGCACATATGTCTTTACAGTGGTCAGAACTAAGGTGACGATATCTTTCGAATCATACAGCAGTTCTGAGAAGATACAACAGAGCAGATTGCGCTTGTCCAAAAGTGTTCTGATCACTAGTGTGTTTCCTTCTACGAGGAAAGCAAGAACAAAATGAATGAAACATATTCTGACGCTTTGAGAATCCATGGGTTTGGTTTGCTGTACCAGACTCTCTAACGTTTGTTGTTGCAACGACAGGTGGATAAGCAGCTCCCTGGACAAACTGCTATCTAGAGATACTATTGCCGCTAGTAGCTTCAATATTACTTTACGCTGCTTGGTATTACTCTGAATGGAAAGCATGGAATACACGATGGACATGTATGAATTTAATAAATGGCGACAAGCTTCTATTGCATTATTTAGGTATTGAGGGCATTCCGTCAAAATCCTACAAGTAAAATATACTCGAATGAAATAAGTTTACTTTTTGTGTTTAAATAAATATAGATTTCAATATAGAGAATTAACTACTTTAACTTTGGTTGACTTATTCTTCATCTTCTTCTAATTTTTAGAATTGGAAAAAGATGAAGAATGAATTAAACTGAAATTAAAGTTATGGTAAATACAATCATCCGTACTACATTGGATTAATGCACATTAAAGGCTGCTTTATGTAAAGTACTTACATACAATGATAATATTAACTATAAAATAATACATATATATTGTTAATGTGATATATCATTATTAAATATTCAATCCTTTAAAATACTTTTGTATTTAAATATTTTAGAGTTAAATATACAGATTTCCATGCATGTTGCCTCGGCTAGACGTACCTCATTAGTAAAATATGGGTTGCAGAAAAGACAGTGGTAGCAATGGAAGTACTCTTCTTGTCAGAAGACTCTAACAGCCTTAGAACTTCGAAGACACTGCCACCAGTGTGCAGATACTCTGCTGCCAGGTCCCTTTCCTTGTTCTCGTTGCATATTGTCACGAACTTCCTCAGGGCGGCTAAATTATTAGAAGAGGAAAAAAGCGTTCTGAGAGATTGTCCGTTAAATATATCCTGCCGATCATCGCAAACAGCGTCCTTCGTGTCATTTTTATTATCAGAATCATCGTTTTGTCGTTTTACATCATATTCGACTGCTTCCTCGATAGAGCCATTGATTTTCGCCTTTTTCGTTGAAGTTTCAGTCTCGTTTTTTGAGGTCCACTTGCGTGCTTTTTTCGGCTTACCAACCGTATCATCCATCCTTGGGTATGTTTATCCACACACGTGCTCTGTGGACGCCGCCATACTTTCTGTGCTATAAGCAGTGTTGCCGCGGGTCAAAAAATAAATTCACCAAATGGGAGCCTGAAAAGTTACTAAAATATCTGAAAAATCACCAAATGTGTTGAAACGACCAAAAAAAAAAAAAAGTTTTTACAGACTTTCAAATCGTGTCGGGATGTGCCACGCCTCAAATAATTTGTGAAAATCACGTTAAGTTTTACAGACTTTCAAATCGTGTCGGGATGTGCCACGCCTCAAATAATTTGTGAAAATCACGTTTGCCATATATTCAAATATATTTATACTCGCATACATTATAAAATTACCATCCAAAATACTATTAAAAATTTTTTAAATAAACTTGTTACGCGTTAACCATTTAACCATTAAGCCCATTCTACAATTGCGTAAGTGTAGTTGTAAATAGTTGTAGTTACATTCTTTGTAACAACATTCGGTTATACATACAAAACAAATCAATACATTTCTGAATAAATTAATACATTTCTTACATTTTACGATTACACTATTGCTCATAAGATTACAAGTTTTCAGCATTCCCATTTGCACATTTTTATAATGTAACTCCATGATTGGTTTATGCTAATATGATCCAAAGAGGAACTGTGAAAACAAGACCAATAAGAGGAGTAGAGGACGCTGACATAAAAATTCACTAAATAAAGAAAGTAATTCACTAAATCCTTTGACTATATACCTCTGGACTGCTAGTTACCCCCACTTTTCCTACCTTTTCCCTAAGATAGAAAGAGAGGACCGTGTATCCAAGATCTTAGAGCCATCAGGTCCGGAAGTTGGCCAAATTAAGAACTAACTAGCTGCATTTTAAGTAAGAATCGGTACGAATAAAGCGGGAAGCACAGACTCTTGCATAACGCATAACACATGAGGCATAAGAAATTGAACCAAACGTGGTTCGTTCTTGTTTTGCTAAATTATGTAATAATACCAGATACAAAGCTGTAGGAGTAATTAAATGTGATGCGGGAAAAATACAGATTTAAAATCAA
>NW_017300313.1:60077-60363 GCF_001594075.2 Trachymyrmex cornetzi
GAGATCTTGGATTCCAGTAATGGCTGCCGTTAGCAGTCCAGAGGTATATAGTCAAAGACTAAATCAACAAAGGACCTTAAAAATCACTAAAATAGTGAAAATTCACTAAAAACGGCAAGACTGGCTCTAAGCCCGGATCTTCAAGGCCCGTCTACAATACACGGAGTAAGAAGTAAGAGTAAGAAATTGACCCAATCACAGTCGAAGGCGTCGTCTACAATACACGGAGTAAGAAGTAAGAGTAAGAAATTGACCAATCACAGTCGAATGTGAGAAGAATAATCGA
>NW_017300313.1:60616-86578 GCF_001594075.2 Trachymyrmex cornetzi
CTTTACCGATGTTCTCATTCTAAAGGTATACTCTCATTGGATATCGCGTGTCGCGCGCGACGAACATTGCGCTGGTGTGCCGGAGCCATTACTCCGTGTATTGTAGACGACGCCGTATAGATTACGTTCGGGCAGCGCGCTAACAACGCTATTTGTGTCACACTATCCTTGTTTCACGTTTAATGGACGATGAAGATAGAATGATACAAATAGCGCTATTAGCGTCTACCCGAATCCAACTTATCCAACCGTTGTCGTTTCGGAATGTATAATCTATTGCATTGTATAATATTTATTATACAACAAATACATATTGTTAATACGTATTACAAAATACGACACACAAGAAAACGTTTGTCATACAGAATGTACTAATTCAACGTGTATATAACCAAATAAAGGAGAGTGCAGAGTACAAGATTAACAGATAAAATGGAAAATAGAATAAAAGTACAGTTTATTATCAAAAGTTAATATTTTTAAGGTATTATGTTATCAGAGAATATTTACTCAGTGATATGAGACATGGATAATATCGAATTATTATTCTTTGATACGTTTTCCCACGACATTTCAGAGGTTTGTTTACATACATTTAATAACGATTAATTAAACCTGAGGGAAAAAGCTGTTTATTAGCAATTTTGTTAAAATTTACATCAGTGACATATCGAAATAAAAACTGATAGAAAAAGAGACTTTATTTTTTAATACACTTTACTGTATTGTGCACATATTTAAAGATTACATTTTTGAGGTTATAATTATTATAACTGAAAAGTATAATTTTCCCACAAATTCGTCATAAATTTTTAACTGTCCCTTTTATTATCAAATTATGTTAAGGTTATAATTATTATAGAAAAGTATATTTATCATCAATTTGTTATATTATTTATATATTATGCATTACAAATAAAAAATGTCAGTAAATTCTTAAAAAAGTTTATCCCTTTTCTGAGACTGCTTATATTAAATTTGAATGTAAACAATGTTTAAAAAATTAAACTTTGCTTACAACAGAATTTTGTAAAAATCCCTTGTTCTACACATAATCACAGTTTTCTTTTTCTTTTAATTTTTATGATACATTGGATAATATGATGTTCATGTAGAAATTATGCTTTTAGGAATTGAATTTGGACTTAGTGCAATTTCCCAAGCCTGTTTACATTAGTGAAGTAAGAATCATTCCATTAGGTGCTAGAGTACAGGCAGACTTTCCAGGAGGAGTGCGACTTGGGTAATCAATCTTTACTCTTGGCATTAAAAATAACAGTTTTTTTCTCAATTAATCAATATTAACGTTCAAACTTTTGAGAAATACAAGGGACTTCATTCTTTTAGAGCAACCAATCCTTCACAATTCGAGATCGAGTTTTTCGTGAATGATCTCAGCAAACCTGGAGCTTCCACCTTCGAGTTTTTAGGTGGTTTAGAATACAAGCAGAACATCCATATCCAATTGGAATGCGAACGAAAACAGATACCAACGGATGGGTTGGTACTGAGAGGATGGTATACCACTATTACACTTGCAGTATATGGTACTCTGACCAAATCACTGAACAATCCCCAGGAGGTGATTAGTTCGGCAGCTGGCTCTACCGCTTGCGTTAGCTCCATAGAAGAAAATCCTGAAAATGCTGTGCAAATTCCTTCTGAACAGCAACCCGAATGGTATTACGAGAATCAACATCAAACGAATTTATCGGTAAGAAAATCTTGATGTAATAATGTCATTTTTTTTTAAATCCAAACAAAAGTATCTAAAGGATATTTAGAAAATGAAATGTTGCATACTTTAAATGTTTTTTCATTTCAATATTTGTAATTTAATATGTTTGATCTTAATAGTGTATTAATTTGAATACACAAGTAAGAATATAAAAGCCTATAATGGTAGAAGCTGGGTCTTTAATGCTTTAAATAATTCAATGTGAATTATATCTATACTATATATAATTCACACAGGCTTTTATATTCTTACTTGTTATGTATTTACATTACGGTCTTAATAAATCATTTATTCATATTAATTTGATAGTTATGGGGTAGTTGCAGTTAAACCCTAATGCTAATTTTTTTTTTATCAATGCGGCGATATCCTCTTCACTATCTTTTTAATGATCCAATTTTCATTCAAGTTTAAACACATAACTATATTGCAGCAGGAAACATGCGTGACAGCAACTCCATCACCACAACCGATCCAAGTAGTGGAGCCGTCCAGGACGACCACGTCCGACACGGGAAAGACAGAATCGAGACAGTGGGAAGAAGAGACGTCCAACATAGGCGAAAAACCATCAAAGCGACCTTTGTCTCCACCTACAGAGTCCCTGATCTCTCTAAGTCCGGAGTCCATCTCCGCCGAAGAAGAAGAAGCGGAGCAACAGGAAGCTGGCGAACCGGAAACTGGCGAGCCCTTCGAGCCGATATTATCGGACGAGGACATAATGACCGATGATGTTCCATCTACTGCCGAGTTTGAGTGTGAAGCATCACAAATCGATGAAATCTACGCAATGGTGCCACCTGATTTGTTAAGTCTAGAGAAGTTGGAAGACTTGGAGGACACTCATGTGAACCACGAGACCTTATTGAAGATTAGAGAGATTCTACAATCTCTCTCCAAGTCGGTATCGCATTTTCACAATGCATCAGGTCAAGAAAAAGAAACGTTTGTTCACAACTGCGAGACTTTGTGCGCCATACTAAGTCCGTTTGACTCCGACGTAAACGATATCAATGATTTGACTGATATTGTCAATGCTGGCTTAGATATGGAGCTCGCAAGGGCCCAACCACAACCAGCATACAAAGTACGACACGTGAAAGTGGGGGTTCGCTTAGCGGAGGCTCTCTGTCGATTATCAAAAGGTCCAGAAATTCTGTTGAAAGTTCAAGCCCCGTATAAATTACTATCCCTTTGTATGCGTGAAAACGTGGCATTACCAGTGAAACTTTCCGCTCTAAGAGCCCTCGATGCCGCTTTGATCAGCCCGATAATCGTGCAGGAATTTCTAAGGAACAACTTATACAGAAATGCACTAACGATGCTGGACAACGCTAAACTAGCCAGGCTAAAATACGCCCTTAGTTCGCTCTTCCGTAAAGTTCATGCGTACGAATATCTAGAAGAGATCAAGAATTTCGACGAATTTGGCTTAGCAGAGCTAATGAACGTTTATGTGTACGCTCCAACGTTGATGGCGCAGCCTAAACGCCAATTGCCAGCTGGTGCCCAGATGGAATTCGAACGAGAACATACTCGCAACCCCCGCGCTCATCTGGTAGCTTATTTCGAACACCATAAACTGGCCCATCACCTTCTACTGGCGTTATCTTCTCCTAATTGCAATTTGCAAATGATTAAATTAATCCGCCGCTTTCTCTTGCATCTCTCCAATACTAAGGAAGGCCTCTACTACTTATTGAAGGAGATCGAAGTAGTTCAACTGATATTAAAAGCTCTGAGGTACGAGTTACCAGGCGCCGGACGCATCCTAGCGTGGCGTCTTCAGGTTGCACAGTGCCTGATTTGCTTGAAACAGACTTCCGACTGGACGATCTTGAAGAGACTGCATTCCTTCCTTATTTTTCCAGACGGTTTGCGTGCTATTCTTACGGTTTTGCCCCTAGGCGACTTCATAGATATTCTGATTCCTTTCTTGTCGGATTCTAATCTCTGCGAGTTCGCCGCCGAGGTGATCTCTGCGGTTGTCCGTTACTCCGACAGGGTAGAGATCTTTCAGAACCGTGCGGAATTAATACTGGACAAAGCTCGCGAGCATGTTATTCTTAGGGACGTGATATCATATCTGACAGTCGCGGCCCAAACTTCTCATTGGGATTACTGCGACGTCTCCCTATTGGTGACTATTATCAGGAAAAGTGCCGAGAAGGCTGCATCGCTTCCAGGCCAGCTAATCACCGCCTGTAGAATCCTGCATTATCTTATCTTCCCATCAAATAATGACGTTGATCCTTTGGAGCCGTACATTGAACTCAAATACAGGAATGCTCTGACTCAATTATTCGCCGCTGACGGCCTCACCGCTCTGGTTGCCGTAATGGCAAACGTGTCTGAATTCTATGAACAACCGTTTCTTCATCGCGCTGCTCTAACTGGTCGCAGAGGCATGGCGTTAATTGCTTTGTTGCTTCCTTGCGTGAAACTGACCAGAGCATTGCTCGAGAGACTCGTTAAATGCATGGCAACAGACTTTAAGGATCTCACGGCCGTCGTTCCACTGCTCGGAGTCTATTCCTTGATCGAAGCCATCCCGTCTAATCTAATGGTACAGACTCTGTCCGAAGAAATCGTGGGGACGCTCCTAGTTTTTACGCAAGCTGTCGATTCCGACGGTTCTGGCAACGTGGCGAAATCATTATGGACTCAAATGCTAGGTGAAGTTCTGAAGATGATCTCCCTCC
Source organism: Trachymyrmex cornetzi (assembly GCF_001594075.2). Taxonomy (NCBI): domain Eukaryota; kingdom Metazoa; phylum Arthropoda; class Insecta; order Hymenoptera; family Formicidae; genus Trachymyrmex; species Trachymyrmex cornetzi. The sequence goes on from NW_017300313.1 coordinate 65,057, forward strand.
GTCCTTGCAACTTCGTGCCAGGTTTGAAGCTGCTAACTCGCCTGTTACCACCTGTTCTAACACCAAAAGAGTCCATTACTGAAGACACAACGAGAATTCTGGGCCTAAGAAAGCTCTGGTCAGCACATCTTCAAGCTCAGGCCACGAATCTCACTGAAACTCTTCGGTTACTCTGCACGAGTTGGAATGGAGACGTTTTATTTCTTTTATCAACAGTTTGCAAGCAATTAAGCGACCTGGCAGCACCGACAGCTCTTTTGGTTGGAAGGTGTCTTTTAGATGGTATTCTAGCAGCCACTCCTTTAGAGAACAACGTTCCTATTCTCGCTCTAATCAGTGACCTAGCTAGGCATGCACCTATGAAAGCTACTTTGCTAACATTGACCAGTCCGGCGTCCAGAGCGCAAGTAAAATCCGATCAAAAATATCCGCCGGTTATCGAGATGATGTGCTCCACTTTGAAAAGTAGCAGCGACGTCAACGTACAATATGAGATCCTCAGTATCTTTGAAACTCTATGCAACTGCAATCTCAGTCTAGTACAAGAGGATAACGAACCTTTGGAAAAGAAACTAACGCACTCTGTGCCCAGCAAGGAACCTCTTTTATCTATACTTGCGGCTCTAATCGATATCTTGGCGATCAGCACAAAGTTCCAATTAGATGTGATAGAAAATACGTTGACCATTCTCTTGTCCCTCAGCAATCACAATTACGGTCTGTACCATGTAAAGAGCTGCTTGGAGAACAATCCCGGCGCTTTGCGCGCGCTACTGGATCATGTATTGAGCTTGGAAAACCCTGAAACAAACTCCACTGTAAAATTGGCCGTAACTTTCTTGGAGAACCTAATCGCCTCCGAGTCGGAAGCGAGGACCTTGCATCTGCGTGCACAGCAATTGGCATTCTTGATCTCTTGGGAGAAGACAGGTCATCCCTTAGAAAAATTGAAGCGCGCAGAAGAGCTGAAGGAAATTTTGAGAACCGCCGAAGAGAAAGAAGAGAAAGAACCTATCCCGGAGATGCTAGAGCCTCTGCTACCCACCCCGGAAGCATTATTGAACCAGTTCTCGCAAAGGTGTCTTTGTACAACTAATAGCCCAACCCGGCCCAAGAAATTTTCTTTCACGACCAATCAAACACAAACTGAAGATACAGTGGACTTGTTGGCACTCGCCACTGAATTACTACCCATTGACTTCAATCTGTTAGCGGAGGCGCAAAACTTGTGTTCTAAAATACCTCCTGATGACACCACTCAACCTTTGCAATCAAAACCCCAGGATGAAGAACAGGAAAGTAGTAGAGTGGAAAAACAGATTTCTCCAATGGCCAAGTCGAAACAGCCGTTTGGTAAGATTATTAAGGATTTATTAGACGATCTTCAATCTTTAATTCTTCATATCGAAAAATATTAAGAAATCAAAAAGAAAAAATGAACAATTTTTGATCAACCTCACCTAATTTTTTATGTTCAATTATGTAGTGTGTTCGACGATTTATGATTTCTTTTATGATAATTCTTTAGTGACACCAGTGCGAGGTCGGACACAGTTTACCAATTCCCTACGAGGTGGTCCAGTAGGTGGAGGAGTAGGTAGAGGATCCGATCCCTTCCGATCGAGGCCGCCTAACACTTCCAGACCACCGTCTCTTCACGTGGACGAGTTTGTAGCGCTGGAAACCTGCGGAGCTCAGCCAACCGGTCCTACCGGATACAATAAACTCAACATCCGTGGAACGTGCCCATCGCGTGCTATTAGCAGTAGTACCAGGAGTCGACCTTGGACACAAGAAATTCGTCCCACGTACCTCCGCTGATTTATTACTGTCTATCTTTCATTTCGTATATATATGTATATTTACAAAAGAGTAATTATGCCAATAACAATATATAATTTTTACTTAAAAGGCTGTATTTTGCAGAAATAATATTTTATTTTGTAATGAATTATTCTTTTATCAACTTCTGCCATTTGGGATACTGCTTTTTAAATTTTTCAATATTGTCCTCCAAACGCTTCAATTTTTGATGTCTGTACTTGCTCTGGAAAAAATATGTTATATATGTATATTTTATATATTTATAATATCAAATTTTTAAGTGTATAATATATTCAATAAATTAAATTAGACCGCGCTATATGAATAAATCAAATAAGAAAGAACTAAATAGACCGAGGTAAATTTTACACGTAGATTTTAAATACATTTTCTAGTTATATAAACTGCGTGCCGATTATTATCGGATTTAAAACAATGATAAACTAAAGCGCTGAAATAATATCACAAATTAAATCATCAATTTAATCATCTGATCATTAATTTAATAATGATGCTAATAAGAATCTTAAAACACTGTAAAGAACTTTAGAAATGTACATATTTTTTTTTAATTGATCAAGAGTTAAACACATAGGAAAAGATTAATACTAACAATAGTTGTGACGAATTTCATTAACGTACCGTCGCCTTCGGTTTCTCAATTTTCGATAATTCTTCCGAAAATTTCTTTACGGTTTCGATGGTCTGCGCAGTAGGTCTCGTTCTGTTCTCCATCATATATCTCATCATAAACAACAAATATCCAAAGTTTTTTTTATAGCAAGCCGTATCGACGAGAGTACCTATGATTACAGAATTGGGTTTATAGCCAAAAACTTCTATTCCTTCCAGAAACTCTTGAGCCTGCATAAGTTCTTGACAACCAAGTGCCAAGACCCCGAATGTCATTACGTTTGGAGAAAGCCCCTTCTTCTCCGCTAGGCTTATCACCTCCTAAGTTATTAAGTCGTATTAACATGACATTCAAATCATATAATCAAGAATATAATAGCGAATTTAGTTACTTGCAATCATTTGCAATACGCTCGGTTACTACATACTGAAAGCTGCTATACATGAAATTCGCAAAGTTAAATATGAAAACATATATATATTTTAAACAATTAAATTTATAATGACATTCGCGTTATTTATCAGAATATACGGACAAAATAATATGACACGTGGGAAATACATCATATATTTCACTCCTTGTTTTATTAATAAGAGACTGGCAAGTTACCAACGGAAAGTTTAAATTCTTTTAGTAGAACTTCTTTCATTTGAATAAGAATTTTTACTGGACCGTACATTTCAAAATTCAACAATAAGAAATAGAAGTAATAACCATAATGGTTAAAGCTAGATCTTTAATGCTTAAATAATTCAATGGATTACTATATATACTATACATATACTGTATATATATGTATATATACTTGCATATATACCATATTTGTAGTCATTCGACTTCTTTCATTTGCTTATATAAATAGTATTAAAGAACATATACTGTATATATATGTATATATACCTGCATATATACCATATTTGTAGTCATTCGACTTCTTTCATTTGCTTATATAAATAGTATTAAAGGAGAAAATTTGTTCTTACTGTATTTTCCAAAATTGCCCTCTGTTCTCAAGAACTTCAATATCTTTTCTGGTCGATACAATTATCTAATTTAAATATCGTTTATAGTTTTCAAGAACGGAATAAAAAATCAATTTCTTCAATATATCTTTTAAGCAATTAGAAAACTACTGGTTACTAGCGATGAATGGTACAATATTACACTACAGCAGTTATTATACTATTCAAACATATATAACTCTTTTTCAACAAAGATACACTGTTAGAAATACTTCCTTTACATGTAAATGAAGCTCGTGGTTATAAACGAAATTAAAAGAATGAATGATTTAACAGAAAATTAAGTATTTATAGTATTATAGTATTATAGTAATTACTTAAATGTATAATGAACGTGTACATTAAATCTATGAAATGCACTTTTTATAAAATTTTATAAGTGCTTAAAATTTCTTAAATTTACATGAAAAATACATTAAATTTCATGTACATGTACAAAAATATATTTTTTAGTTATAAATACATTAAATTTCATGTAATGTCATAAAATTAAGTTCAAATTGTGTAACTTAAAAATATATTAAGTTTCATAAAATTTTTAATAAGTGTAGAATCTGTATTAAAGACAAATGATAGACCAACTTCTCATTAATATAACAAATAATATATTTCTCAGGTGTTCACATTATTTTGTCTATCCCCATGTATCATTTCATTGTCAAAATAGATTATACTATGCCATTGCATTTAGATACTTTAATGCAGTGATTCAGTGTAGTGCAAGTGACTGTATTTACCATAACACTTACTTTCGCGGCTTTGTAATCGAATCTTACGCTGCGCCTTTTAATGAGCATATTGCAAAAGTCGATGTCCAATTCAATATTTTTCTCCTCTGCAGTTTTGATGAGTATATTCTCAGCGGGCACCGTGTTCGGAATTAAATCCAGGAGTAAGGTAATAGTTTTAATATTAGGTGTAACACCGTCGTTGGACATTCGATTCAGAAATCCTTCTACACCACCGAATAAAATCAGACGATTGCTGATCAACACGTCATTCAAGTTTACCGATTTCTGTACAGCTACATCGGTATCGCGTTGCATAATGTTCTGTTCTTTTTCCATCGGTAAAAGTGTGCTCAACATAGGCGGAGAGGCCAACAAATCCGGCTTCTCGCCTTCCAACACCGAAACCCTAGTCTGATCGAATCCCGAGAGAAGAACATCGTCGGGCTTTAAATTTCCCAAATTTGTATCCCTAATCGCTCTCAGGAGAAGATTATAAGTAGTCAAAGACGGTTTGATATTTTTCATGCGCATTAAATGCCATACAATTAAAGCATGTCGCAGGCCAGCTTCCTTGTCAGAAATTGCCCCATGAAACAGAGAGTTGTAAGTAATCTCTCCGATGGGAATACGTCTGTCTCTCATCTCGTCCGCCAGTTGAAAGGCCTTAACGATCTGACCGTGCCAACTGTACGCCTTTACCATGACATTATAATGCGCATCGTTCAGTGGGAACTGCCGCTCATAAAGCGACTTTCGCAACCTGTTGAGATGCTCCAGAGCTACTTCGGTGTTATCAGATAAAGCACACGCATTAAACAGACTAATGTAGGTCGCCGCGTTCGGTTGCAACCCATACTTCTTTGCCTTGTTATACAGACTGAAGCATTGTTTTACATCACCTTGTTTGGCTAACCCATACAACAAGAGATTGTACAAGTACATTGTGGGCTTGTCTCGGTTCTCTTTCATCAAGTCGAGAACCTGCAAAGCGGAATTCAAATCGTTCTTAGATATATGTGACTTGATCATTTTAGCGTACTGGCCCAAGCTGGGTTTCAGTCGACGTGGAACGCGCGCTTCTGTATCTTGAAATTTCTCCTCTTCCTGCTCGCGCTCGTCCATTGGAATTCGCTCAAATTTCCTGCCTGAGATGTCTCCGAAGACATCGGCGCTCCTCGGAAGTTTTTCCGTGCAAAAATTGCTGACCGAGAGCTGCAATTTGCGCTGCAATTGCTCATTCTTGGCTGCACAATAAATATATAAAATCAGTTTTTGTATAATAATTTAATAATATATAATATAAATGTTCGTTAGTATTAAATTCTTTGCAGTATATCGCTGCATTGATAGAAAAATTCGTAGAAACACATTCAAAATTAACAACTTTTCAGTAGAACTTTTCAAAATTCTTTCTGAATTTTAATTAAAAGTGAATTTAATTAAAGGACAAACATTTTATATAAACGGAAATATTCGGATTAAAAAGAAAACTCGTCATTATTCAAATATCAAAGTACTGAAATAAATTCTTATAAAATATAAAATTATAAACAAAGGACAATAATCTGCCAGATCGATAAATAACTTCACTTTCTTTTCATGTTATATTTTTAATTATAATATATTTTTTTAAATAATGTCACGAGTTTTCAAAATTCGAACACTGTCACTTTGGTATACAGTTGTGTAAATTTCGTCACGTATCAAAGATGTGACACTATATTTTTCATGTAGGCAACATGTTGACAAACGTATCGTTTTTCCACAAAATCTTATTAGAATCGATTTCCATTCATTATCTAAAAAATGCTAACTTTTTATTTATTACTGTTCCATCAACACAGCGATACGTAAAAAGTAAAATTTTATTTTCTAAAACCAATTTAAAAAAAAACACTTGAATATGGTATAAAATACGGAATACTCATTTGTTCATTTTTACACGTACATTGTTTTGATATGATCAAATGATTGAACTCATTGACATAACCTATGACGTTTTTGAGTTTGATTGATGCGCGAAATTTTTGACAAAACATTTCACATAAATGGAAATATTCGTATTAAAAAGAAAACTCGTCTTCATATGTAAACATCAATTTTTTAAATATTGGAACGAAGTATATTGAATTTTAAGCGAGATAAAATTATAAACACATGACCACAACGTGGCAACTGATAGCAATAGAAAGTACCTGAGAGTGATCAAGAGTGATCATCCCGATTTTTTCGTGTCTCAAACCTCGTAAGATAATGTTCATTTTTATGGTTCTCTTCCATCCTAATACGTTGGTTAGACAAGGACAAATACTTTCGGCTAAATAATCAATGTATATACATACAAGTGCCACTAGAATCTACATTAAGTGATATTTAAAATGTTATAGAAAATAAATACAATTAAGTTAATTATACTTCATATATGACATTAAATTTATAGCCTACGAATTTTACGCATTTTATAATGAAATTTTTTTTCTCAGAATTATTCTAAATTTTTGATTAATTTTGTAACTTTTTAACAAAATGTTTCAGATTTTGTGAACACTAATTTTCAGAAATAATAAGAAAATTAAATCAATATAATTGTTTTCTAAAATTCTTCATATAATTAATTCTAAATTAATAGTTAAGATTTTTAATTCTATTTATTATTTTTGATGAAATCTTGTGAAATTTGAATAAGTTTAAATTAAGTTTTCTTCTTCCCAGAAATTATATAAATAAATAAGTCTTCCCTTGCAGCACAAAGTTGCCCAAAAGTTGCAGTAACACATTCTGCTGCAACATTGCAGTAATATATATTTTACAGCAATATTGCTGCAAATTCTGTGCTGTATGGGTTAGAATATTTTAAAATTGACTGCATATATGAAAAATTCTAAAAAAAACAAGACGCAAGGGTCCACTTGGCGCTACAAACGCTTCGGAAGATTTGACTGACCAATCAGAAGAAAGAATTTCATTAATTGACCAATCAAAAAATGCTTCAAAACATTTGTTGCATCAAGTAGTAGCTGTAGTCTAAAAAGTCTAAAAAGTGTTCTTTGTATAAAAAGTCGGAGAAAAATTTATATATATATATATAAAATTGTGTAGTGACAATTATAATAATAAATAGTTGTTATTATTATTATTGTCCTTGATGAAAATTTTTATAATTACATGTGTTAGGTCCGATTGCACCAACATTACTTCGATTTTAAGCAAGTCAGCACAAGCGTGGTGGTACCCAGTTGGACACGGCTCAATTGGACACGAGCCACTCACAGCGCTTGAGACTACAAAGCTCCTAAGCACCGGTCGCTGTGATTGGTGGTGTCCAATCGAGCCGTGGTCAATTGAGATCACCCCAAATGGAAAGCACTCATTGGTGCAACCGGGGGCTCTATTCTTGAGGGAGGATCCCGTTTGCCTACAGTTCTGATTGTACACACCACTCATATCAACTGCCTAGTAATTTTTTACTGTTTTGCCAATGAGATTATTTTATTTTTAAATTGGTCAATCAGCGATACATGTGTGCAATATGCGATGTGTGCAATCGGAGCCCTCCCGTATTTTTGTGACTCTGTATATATTCTCTCTCTCTCTCTCTCTCCCTCTCTCTCTTTCATTTAATTTACATATTCGTTCTACCTTAATAGTTATGTATGCACATATAGGACAGTAGTGCAAAGTGTAAATACGAACAGACTTGCACTTTGCACTTGCAGTTACAACTTACAACCATCTTGACGTTGGCCGCACACGGCACACGCCGCTGTCTTCTGTCGGAATCAGAAATAAATACAAAAGTATCAACAGATGTAAACAAGAAAAATAAGAAAAGAACAAATCAACGCGAATGGATCTAAAGCATTTCGTTTTTCGATTATTTTAACTCAGTTTCGGGAAAAGAAAGTCAAATCAAACATGTCGGATGAGTCAACGTTTCTCTAAAAATGTATTGTTTCGACATCCATTAATTGTAATTTCTCTCAATTCGGGCAAATGGTAAGTGCTATTATTGTTATCATCAGCAATTTCTATATGCTCATTTATCACTATCTTATCGCTGGCTCTCAAAAACAAAGTGATAACACACCGAGGAGAGATATACCTCTCTATATATATCACATTCCATAGAAGTATATCCATAGAAGGACAGATTGTCCGTTCACCATCTGTAACCTCGACCAATAGTTTTTTTTGTAACAAGTCTCGCGTTTATTGTCATAGATCTTAATATTGTATGCAAAAAGAACGATTCTAAAGAAAAAAAAATCCAATTTTATTCACAACAGTTATAATACAACAGGTCTATTCTGCTATTCTTATTTTGCTAGAATTTACTTTTGTTAACTTGCACTGGCTAGAAGCTGCAATTGGCTCCAATCATCTGACTGTTGCACGATAGAGATCTTAGAAATCATTTTTAGACAAAAACTGTGATCTTGAAACAATTTACTTCTTTCTTTATAACTTAACTTTTGTTTTAGATTTCACATCAACAGTTGTAAAATAAATATTCTATGAAATACAGTCAATATAATTACAATAGTAATATTGCACAGTTTAAATTGTTTTTACTAATATAGATTAACTTTAATATTGTTTTAACTTACTCTCTTCATTTTTTCTAATTTTTAGAAAAAGATACATGAATTAATCGAAGCAAGATTAAAATTAAATTGATCTTGTCCTCAGTTCCTCATTTGGATCTAAATGAAACCAATCATATTAAAGAATCTTATAACAGCTGTAAAGCTGCTTTTTCTATTAAACGCAGTCGTTGTATTATATTTATTATTAAATATTAACAAAATAATTTTACAGACCGAACCCACGGTGAACCTGAATCTGTTTGCTGCTGCTAAACAACTAGCAGACAGTGAGATCGAACTGATAAAAGTGATTGAGAATTCTACCAAGTGCCAAAGAACTACAACAAATATGCTTTCAAATGCAAAGAAAACAAAGAAACCCGGGAAATCGAAAAATGTAAATATTATTTGTTAAACTTGTAAAAGTACTAATCTAAATGTTTGAATATATGATACATTGTAATAATAATCAGTGAGACAATGTTTTTTTCATAAGCATATATTTCAATATGTTTTAAAATCCATGTAATACACATTATTCTGATGAACATTCTGATGATATGATAGGCTCGTCCATCAGCTGCACTATTGGCTGCTAAGCAAGAGGCAGCAAAACGACAGCTGCTGTCAGACCAAAAATCCAACAACAATTTTGTACCAGACATATATCAGAAAGCAATCGATGCATACAAAATGATACGCAAGGAAACTGGTCTTGTATTTGATCGAAGCATGGCTGAGCACGAGTGCATCTGGGATCCAAATTATCCCGAGTGTCCGGCCAGATTTACACGAGTTTTGCAAAGGTGCGAGGAGTTGGGCCTGGTGCAGAGATGTAAACTTATTGAACCGAGACGTGCCACAGAGAATGAGCTTCTGAGTAAGCACAGTCAGAAACAGATTGATATTTTGAAGGCAACAGATGACTCTACGGATTCTGAGAATTTGGAGTTGCTGTCGTCCAAATACGATTGTGTCTATATCCACCCGGTAAAATAATTCCACGATTTTTTTAAGGGAAAATATATAATGATAAAAATAGTACTCAAGCTTATTTATTGAATACTATTGTTTAAGTATATTTAAATAATTAAGATTTGTTATATATTTTTTTCAGTCTACATATAGATTATCTTTATTAGCTGTGGGCTCAACAATCAATTTAGTAGAAAGTGTCTGTAAAGGCGAGATACAAAATGGCATGGCTATTATCAGGTAAGTCCTAATATATGTCGATCTTCATAAAATATAAATATATCGATATTTAATTTGATTAATTTTATCTTTAGCAGTCTTTTTTTTCTTTAATTAAAAAATATGTTCTGAATTAGTTAAAAATTTAACTTATATTAAGGGGGTTAGACCACCTCTGAGGCCCTAAAGTAATACCCAAGTTTGGAAATTTTTTTGAGTAAATGAATAATTATGATTAAAAACTGTTTGGAGGGCTTTAGTGTACGAGTACATATATAATAAACTAAAAAAATATTTTTTTATTAGTCTTATGTCTAAAATGGCGGCACATTGACCCACTCGCTGAATCCCTCTTTAAATCGGTGTGCAGGATTTCAAGCACACGGTTTGACTCTGAACAAAATACAAAGAATTTTCATTATCTACATGTCAAAAACTAAAGAAGTACGTAGGGATTCTTTAAAATATTGAAAACTTTTTCTGTAATTAATATTTTTATACGTGAATTTTAAGGCAAAAATGCAATTTTTTTGTAAAATAGTTGCTATTTTGAGAAAAATTAATATTTTGAAAAATCCTTACGTACTTCTTTAGTTTTTGACATGTATTGGAAATTCTTTGTATTTTGTTCAGAGTCAAACCGTATGCCTGAAATCCTGCACACCGATTTAAAAAGAGGATTCAGCGAGTGGGTCAATGTGCCATTTTAGACATAAGGCTAATAAAAAAATATTTTTTTAGTTTATTATATATGTACACTAAAGCCCTCCAAACAGTTTTCGATCATAGTTATTCATTTACTCAAAAAAAATTCCCAAACTTGGATATTACTTTAGAGCCTCAGGGGTGGTCTAACTCCTTAATATAATTATATAATAAATTTAATGATTAATTAATAAATAATATTTTTTCAGACCACCTGGTCATCATGCAATGAAATCGGAATACTGCGGTTATTGTTTTTTCAACAATGTAGCTCTGGCAGTAGAGAAAGCTCTGAGTTCCGGTTTGGCAAACAGGATTTTAATTGTGGATTGGGACGTTCATCATGGACAAGCAACGCAACAAATGTTTTACAATGATCCACGGTACACTTCTTTTTTAAAAAAAAGTTTTGTATTATTTTTTAAAACATTACTTTATTTGTTCCTGTAGAATTAATTAAATTAACTGTTTTAAAATGTTTTTACAGCGTAGTTTACTTTTCGATACATCGTTATGAACATGGCGAATTCTGGCCCAACTTAAGGGAATCTGATTTTCATTATATTGGGGAGGAGCTCGGAGAGGGTTACAACTTCAATGTACCTTTAAATAAAACCGGCATGACTAATGCTGATTACATCGCGATCTTCCAGCAAGTTTTATTGCCAATGGCTTACGAAGTATGTGACATGTAGCCTTTATTTATTAGTGTATAATATAAAATAATTTAATTTTTTTAAATTAATCTTTTAATGAAAGTATTAACATTGTAGTTTCAACCGGATTTGATAATAGTATCAGCAGGTTACGATGCGGCTCTGGGTTGTCCAGAGGTAAATTTAAATATATTATTACTACTCTTTTTTTTTATTTTTTTGTCCAGTTTTGTCCAGACCTGATCCTTGTTTCTGCTGGTTTTGATTCCGCATTGGGCGATGAAAAGGTTATAATATTATTATATTGTGTTATTGATATGCATGCTACTAAATACTGTATTTGTGTTTTTCATATTTTAATAGCGTTTTTATTTATTATAAACTAAATTTAATAGAAATTATATAGATCGAGTATTGTATGTCTTTTGTACTTGCATATATTTTATATATAAATTATTATAATTTTATTAATTTATAAGAATATATAAAGAAAAAAGTAAAATAAAATAGAGAAAAAAAGAGAAAATGAGGCAATAATATCATATATGATATTTATATTACTATTTTGTAATGTATTAATGTATAGGGTGAAATGCTGATAACTCCAGCATGTTATTCACATTTGCTATCGTCGTTGTTAAGTCTGGCAAATGGAAAAGTCGCTGTGGTTTTAGAGGTAAAAGAATATATTTACAAATATGTATAAATATATTTTTATTTCTGTATTAATTAAATATTAAACGCAATGTTGTAATAAATAGGGTGGTTATTGCCTGAAATCATTAGCAGAAGGTGCAGCATTGACTTTAAGAACGTTATTAGGAGATCCATGTCCGGTTTTACAAACACTTGATTTACCATCATTAAGGTAAACAATCTATTGCATTGACATTAAGAATAATACTTTTTCTTTCATTCTACTTATGAAGTCTTTTATTGTTCTAGTATACGTAATACTATCTTAAATGTAATCTACTCACATAAACCATACTGGAAGTGTTATCAATATCAAGAGACACACAGCATTAATAGTGTAACACACAGTAAAGAGGAGATTGCTAATCGACATGTAGTTACGATGACGTTTAAGTAAGTAACTACAAACATTATTCAATTTATTTATTTGTTACTCTAATATATATATATATAATATATATATACATGATTGATTAATGTAATTTAAAAAGTTTCTATTATATATATTACATATACTTATTATATACAATATTTTACGAAACAAATTCAGTTTTTTGAGACGAATTATTTTTAAAAAATTGAATTTTGAACAAATTATATATCATTCCTTAATGTTATTATTAATTATATTAATGTTATTAATACATTTTATAAATTGTATTTCTGCCTGTTTTAGAGGCAGTGAAGTTAAATTAGAAAAGTATGATACTCGAAATTGCTATCCTGTACAAAGCAAAGAAACATTAGAGGTCGTGGAGAAAAAATTGGACGAATTGATACAATGTAAGTATTAAAAAATGGCTTTATTTGCAAAAAATTATATAGGAATATTTAAAAAGATCGCAATATATGTTTCATTTGCTACTTATTGGACGTAACAGTGAAAGTTCTGTGCTAATTTTTTTTATTTCTAATATTTTGTTTTGTTATTAAATTTTATTTTATTGCAATATTTAATGGATATTTTTTCATTAAAGTAATAATTGTTTTTATAATTTTATAACAACAAAAATATGTTGTTAAAGATGATTTTGAATGGATTATTCAATAAAGATTTTTAATAGTACAAAAGAAAATATATGATTACTTTAAAGTAATAAAAAAAAATATTTTAAAAGTTGATTATTGTTTAATTGTTAATTATAAAAAATTTAATTTAATTTGCAGTAACAAACTTGTATAAAGCACCTCATAAAGTATGTATCGTCTATGATGAAAAGATGCAGAAGCATTGCAACATTTCTGACAATTCTCATCCAGAAAAACCAAATCGCATTTCCAGCATTTATAAGAATCACGAGGAACATGGCTTGTTACAGCGATGTTATTTATTACAAGTATGACGATGCATATATTTAATTAAATAAGGATTTAATTTTATCTAGTAATTTAGATTATTTAAGTTATATAGTCTATTTTAAAAAATCTTGATTTAATAGAAAATTATAACTATATATATATATATATAAATTATATAAAGATCTTCAAAAAGAAAAATTAGAATACAATTTTTCATTTTTTTGTACAATGAAGGGAAGGAGTGCAACAATAGAAGAGTTATCCTTGATTCATTCAATAGACCACATCGATGACATCAAAAGGACATCAACTTTAAAACTCAAGGAATTACAAAAGCAAGCCTCAGATTACAATTCTGTTTATCTTCATTCTGACACATGGTCGAATGCCTGTATATCTGCTGGCTCTCTTTTGCAAGTAGTGGACGCGGTTTTGAATGGGGAGTGTCAATCCGGAGTAGCCATTGTAAGGCCGCCTGGACACCATGCTGAAAAAGACATCGCATGTGGTTTTTGTATATTTAATAATGTTGCCGTGGCTGCAATGTATGCTGTACAGTTTTACCATTTAAAGAGGTATAACATTAAATAATATAGCTTTTTAAACAGCAATAAAAATAATTTAGATTAGAAAAATATAATATACATTTATTATAGGGTGCTGATAGTAGATTGGGATGTGCACCATGGAAATGGAACGCAATCTATTTTCGAAGAAGATCCAAAAATCCTTTACATCTCTGTTCATCGTTACGATAATGGTAGCTTCTTTCCAAATTCCAAGCTTGCTAATTATACAAGCACTGGCTTAAACGCAGGCGAAGGATTCAACGTGAACATACCGTGGAACAAAGTAAGCAATACTTATATTTATTTAAAAAATATATTTTACAAGCAATTGTTTGATAATAGTATATACAGTTTCATATAATTTAAAATCATTGACTATATAATTTACTGTGAAAATTATTGACTACATTCATTACATTTGATAGAAAGGAATGGGAGATGCTGAATATATAGCAGCTTTTCAGCAAGTTGTAATACCTATCGCTTACCAATTTAATCCAGAACTAGTCCTAATTTCGGCCGGATTTGATGCCTGCATTGGTGATACACTTGGAGGTAAATCTATTTTAACATCAGTTATCATTTGTATTTATCTCAGATATACCTTTGGAACATATAAAAATTTGTCGGTTTCTCTCCTTATGGAACACCATATATTTATCCGTTAATAAATCAAACTAATCAAGACTCCTAAATCAAAGAATTAGAAAGAGTAAGAGCACTAGGAGTCAGGCGCAGAAGACGTCGCGCAAATAATACACTTATAAAGAGTGAAACTTCTTTACTCACTAAACGCGCTTACATGTTTCGACTCATTTTTTAGCCTTCCTCAGAGCAAACACACACTAACATATATAAAGTAAAAGTTATATAACTTAGTGCCCTTACTCTTTCCAATTCTTTGACCATATATTTATGTGTAATATAAATGATATAAAATGTATTTGTATCAAAAAATTTTTTTATATATTTTATATATTTTAATAGTAACAAAATTTGATTCCCAATAAATTAATTATTTCTTATTTTTGCCAGGTTGTCTCGTAAGTCCAGAACTCTATGGCCATTTAACCCATTGGCTCTCATCCCTGGCCAATGGTCGTATAATCCTAAGTCTCGAAGGAGGTTACAATATCAACTCCATCTCTCACGCGATGACCATGTGTACAAAGGCACTCCTGGGCGATCCTTTACCGATGCTGGATCCTAATCTCATTCCTTGCACTAGCGCGATCAATTCTATCAATAACGTACTGAAGACTCACAAGAAGTTCTGGTCCAACCTGCAGTATGGAATGTCCTTACCAAAAGAGAGACTACTTTCCAAATTTAAGACAATTCCTAACAAACGCGAAGAGCAAGGAAAAAATGCGGATAAACTGAAACAAATATTTATGGAACCAAAGATCGCCTTAGAGGGAATTGAGAGTGAAAAACTAGACTTGAACCTCGCGATTGATAAGAACTGTTTGAATCTAGTGACGGACGAGGAAATTTCGAAGTTAACGTGCGAAGTGGAGAATATTAAAATAAAAAATTTCGAATTACACGCGATGAAAAACGAAGCGGTTGAAGCGAAAAAAAATCCTGAATTGAAGCAGAGCAAAGCGAAAAATCTAGATGGTACGCACTAAATTCATTTTAATTAATCTTAATAAAAGTAATTATTGTGTTTTAACTGAGAAATATATTTAATTGGCAGTGTCACAAAGTATACAAAAATGTGTAAACGAGACGCATCAATCAAGAGGCAGCCAACAAGGAAATTCTGACATACGCGAGGACCACGATGATGAAGGCGCAGCATCTTCACAATCCGGAACACGACCCATAACTCTATCGGAATATCTCTCTGACAATCTGCAGGTGAAATTTTTATTATTACGATACAAAATATTTTTTTATCAATAATTTTTCTGAGATCATTGATAAAATAATTAATAATTGATTATTGTTATATAATAAGTGTAAATATTATATATATTTATTATTTTAATATAATGCAGATATATAAATAAAACATTACATGTTTTTTGGTGTACAGGCTCTGACAGCAGGAGAAATGTTCGCGATCGTGCCCCTGCAGGACTGTCCACATCTGTTCACAGTCAACGAGGTTCCCCCAGGTGGAATTGACGTAACTACACCGTGTGCTGAATGTGCCAGTATCGCAGAAAATTGGATTTGCTTGCAGTGCTATACTGTGCACTGCGCCCGCAGTATTAATCAGCACGCGATGCAGCACGCAGAAGAGTTCGAACATCCCATCACGCTCAGCTTTAGCGATATTTCTGTCTGGTGCTATGGTTGTGAAACCTACGTCGATAATCCTGTGAGTAGTTTCTTCATAAAAACGTTTTTCTTCGATAAGATAATTAACTTTTATAAAAATATAATAGTACTTTTTATATCAGAATTTATCTTTTTTCAACAATCTTTAATGCATACTGCATTTTTAGCGATTATATGCGGCAAGAAACGCAGCTCATCAAAGCAAATTCAATGAAGCACTTCCCTGGACTTATAGCGAAAGTGCATAAACATACCTTAAGTAATATTAAAGAAATATATTTTAAATAGTATAATAAAAAATATGTCTTCAATTTTTAGTAATAACGTGTATTGTGTATAAAGATAAATGGCAATGTTTTTATAAATTAAAAACTGATGTGTTACGAGAGAAAAGAAAGAAAAAAAAAGATATAAATCAGGGATAGTATCGAGGGTTGCTCGAGGAAATAATCAAACTATAAAAATGTTAATAATGTACTGAAATAATTTATTATTAATACCTCACTAGAAATTATTAATTGTACTGAACTAAAGATACCTCGTATTAACTCAGTTGTAGAATTATACATAGTGTCCCGAAGCATCTCAATAAATAAAAAAAAATTTCTAAGAATTTGAATCTTTGTTCCTTTTATAAGTAATTAATTCAACTATTTGATTCATAAAATATGCAATACTATGCTGAAAAACTTTCGGTACACTATGTATATTATATTTTTTATATACATATATAGATATATTTTTCCCTTCGAGAGACCGATCTCGGTCTAATAATAGATATATTAAAGTCATATTCACATGAAAGAATATAGAACAATAATAATAATAATAAGAGGCTAAACATCACACAATCGTTACATCACAGAAAATTAAAATATATACTTTTTTTAAATTTAATTTTTCAATCTTAAAAAATACTTATTCCATCTTCAATGTTGATTTTCAAAAGAGAGTAACAGAGAATAATTGGAAGAGGAAAAGAGAATTAAACAAAGGAAAGTTTTGTTTTATTTTTATATTTTATTTATGTGCCTTCTCAATTTTATCTTATTGTTAGATATTTCGATAAGTTACAGCAATAATGGTTTTCCTGTAAGAAATCTTGATCACAGAGATGCTTACATATCTATCTTATTAGATTAAACTTATCTTTTCTTGGTACACACAAAGCATAAACTTCGAATTGAAAAAAACAAAGTAAAAATAATTTTCAATTAATTATTAATTGATATTTAATACGTCGTTTCTTGATTAACATTCTAATAATTTTTTATAAGATGTCTTACAATCATAAATTATATAATTTATATAGGAATGTGTGACATGGAAATCATTCCCATCATTTTCCTCTTTTCTAATCCATTCTCATACACAAATTGCTTGCCTTAGGAAAGTTGTTCCTTCTATGTATAACAATGTTCTTCGTGTATTTGCTGCAATAAAATGTTACTAATGTTCTGAATTATTCTTTCGTCAAAAAGAAGCCGTATTAATAATTAAAAATAAAAATATAAAATTTTGTACTTTTTAATTTATTCATTTATTGCGCCCTGATTTATTTTGTCTCAATTCAGGCACTAAGTATTCGATTTTTAGCAATATTAATCTAAACTGTTTCATATATTCATAAATATTTTTTACAGTATCGACGATACTGCTAAAAATACTATCGCATCTTAAATTTAATAAATGTTCTAGTCCATCGAGTGAACGCAGTGATGGTAATTTCTCTACAGAGATGTGAGGATAGAAAGTCTTGATTACGTGAAACTTGAACAAGTGTGAATTATTGCTCGACAATTCCCCGAACTCGTTTATCGCAGAGGCCGGTAATGCATAATACAGCCTGTAGGGAATATTCTTGACAGCAAACTTCTCCTCGCAATCCCTGATCTTCTTAGCGATGCTATCAAGTACCCATGATAGAGGCATGGAGCCTTGCTCATATAAGTGAAAGTCCTGCGTCAGTTTGTACTTGTGATTACTACTACTGCGATAGATCCTGCGAGTATTTCGCAACTGTAACAACGCTGTCGGCAGCGAATAACTATACGAGGTATATAAATGCACATGAGCAAGATGCGGTTTGGCCTTCAACTCCGTTGTGATGTAAGACACGAGCGGTAGAATTCCGCCCTGATGCACGAAAGCGTAGAAGAAAGTCAGTAGCAGATTGCTGACATACCAAAGCATTAACTTCCTGGACTTGTGCTTCGCCGGTTTGATGGGACTAGAGGATTTACCATTTCCGTATCTTTGAATGATATCCAGACTAGGGACTTGACTCAGCTCGGGCGCGTAAAGAAACACCAGCGGGAAGAGCACCGGGATTATGAAACGAGGTTCCTGATGAGGAAAGAAAGACAGCAAGGCGACTGGAACAATGAACGTGAATGTCATCAGGCCTACAATGCTCTGCAGACGTGGTAGATGCAACCATTGTGCCTTCAGCCCGCTGGAAATAAATATTATTGTCGGTTAACTTTTTAATATCAACTGTTTCGATATATGTCCCTTTTTAAACAATTATAGGCTGCGTTCTGTTTCATGCATAATGCGCGTGATGCATCATTTATCCTTGTTATTCACCGAATATTAAACAAGGATAAATGATGCATTATGCACATCATAAGTGAAGCAGAATGCACCCATATCATCTCCTGATATTTCTTTTCAATTAAAAAAAAAAAAATGTTTCAGACAAAAATTATATGATTTAAAGACAAATAATGGTAAAATTAATTGTCGAAAAAATCCATTTTCCATGAAAATATAAAAGTCATGAATATTTCTTAAATAGAATTATATGATTCTTTTTATATAATCCTTTAATTATTCTACATATATGTATACTGTTTAAAATGGAACTGTCTTATATGGCTCACCTGTGTATCATTTTCACAAATGTCAGCAATCCAATGATCCCTAGAATGTTAAACAGCAGCGGAATGTTCACTAAGAAATGCAGAAAACGAGGATGCAGTCCATGTGACTCCAAATTTTTCATGTTTGCATTATATTTGAGAAAATTAACCGGTGTCACTACAAAATTGTTAATTCCAACCTCCAATTGGCCTATCTCTGCCATCGTTAAGTATCCAAAGTAAAAACTGTCGACTAGAATAAAAAACAACGCAGCCGGTAGTCCGCAGAGAACAAAAATGATCATTCTAAGGTGGAAGTCTTTGAAGCCAACGCTCATCGAGTTCAATCCTCTTTGGAGCCAGAAGAAGATGGGAACGAAGGCGAATGCGACGAAAGTCGGCCTGTTGAATATCCCTATCACCGTTAACGTAGCCACCACAAAGCAGTCGTTCAGGGAATGTGAGGGTAGCAATACCTTGAGCTTGTAGTATTTGACTCGCTCTACGGCAGTTGCTGCTTCGTTGTATTTCATAGAGAGGTAATCACTCTGCAATACCACCTGATACAAAAAAAATAAGATTTAAAACAATGTAAGATACAAACAATAACTAAACATTGAGATCTCTTAGTTAATTATGCAGATGAGAAAAGACATTCCGCTAATTATTGAGCCCCGTATTATTTTCTTCATCAATATAAACTACATTATATATGAAAATTAACTCATTCCACCGAAATATAATTTTCCATATAATTAACGAATTTTTTATTTTAATAACTAGATTTTTCTTAAGTTTATGTTCCTTTTTATGAATCTTATCGATTGTTTTTATACAGCTTAATATTTGAAGGAGTCAAACGTACTTTCTCTGAATATGCCATGCACCGGGAAACAAAGTACAACAGTGAGGCAGTCAACACCAGTTCAATCGAGTTGGACAGCGTACGGGTGGCATAGGTCAGCATGACATAAGAGCTAGCGTATGTGACAAGCCTGACTCTGTAATTCTGTCCATATATGAAACAGATCTTGTACAGAAAATAATCCGACAGAAAGGAGAGTGCACACATAAAAAGGCGGGGGAAGAGCACAAAGAAGTATGGTCTCTTCAACGATAATCCAAAGAAGTAAAATGTATATGGAGACAGTCTGTTGAGAATTGCATAAGGTAAACCAACGACGATTTGAGGAATGAACATCGAGCGTATTGGAAAGGTGGCGTTGAATTCCCATGGCTTATAGACATCAATATCAAAGTGGTCTCCTGTAAAAAGTGAACAGGTATGTAAATATATATTAAATATAAAGCAAATGCTAAAACATAGCAGGATGGCGACATACCAGAGATAACTTCAATGGACTGAAAGAACTCATCGGGATGAATATAGCCTGTCTGTGAAACAAAAGTAAGGACTACTCTCAATGATGCTAGAATCCAGTAGAGACCGATCTTACGCCGCACAGGTGTTGCAGTTTGGTAGTCGTCGATGGATCTGCGATACTCGTTTTTGTGCTGAATACAAAAATCTTATGTATAGATATAAATATATAAGAGTAAGCTTGTGTGTGTGAATATATATAATATATAAATAAGAATAACTAAAATATATATATGTATGTATTAAGTTGAGCAGTTTTGTTTATTTATAAAAAATACAGAGACAAACTTTATATCAAAATCAAAACCTTTTCAAAACAAGATATTAACATTTTTTTTTCTAATTAAGATTTCATCTTTCAGATTTATTATTTAATATTATTAAGTTATCATATGCATTTTGAGAGGAAAATTGTACAAAGATTAATATTAAAATGTCAAGTTACCTTCAATGACATGTTTTTTGTAAGGATTAGTTTATCATAATTTAACCCTCAATAACAGTTCTTGGACATTTATTTAAAGATAGAAAAAAATTATGGAGTCATGAAATACCGCGATTCTTTTCTACTTTATTACAATCGAGATACACAGAAAATCGCATTATAATTGCGATATTCGTTATCAGAAGCATTGCGGGATACTTGTTAATTGACGAACAATGGCTACGTTCAACAGAACACAACAATTTTGCAACCGTTTTATGATTCTCTGCTGAGATTGGACCATTCCTCTTGATCTAAAAGCATAATCCAATCAGCGCGAAGAAACTTCCAACAGTTGCAAAATAAACGTTCTGCTGAACGCAGCCAATCAAGCTGGAAACACAATAGACACAGGCAACAGGGAATAACGAGCCGTCCAATCAGAGCTCTGGGATATAATATCGAACTTATACCCCAAAGCTCTGATTGGACGGCTCGTTATTCCCTGTTGCCTGTGCCTATTGCCTGTGCCTATTGTGTTTCCAGCTTCATGGGCCTTCTACAATAAGCCATTAGTCATAAATCAGGCTGGAGTCCCATGAGGTGTATTTACCGCGTATCGCGTAACCGCGTAACCAATCAGAA
>NW_017300313.1:86607-87073 GCF_001594075.2 Trachymyrmex cornetzi
GGGACTCCAGCCTCAGAAGTCAGAAGCTAAAAATTGACCAATCACAGTCGTCAATTTTTAGCTTCTAACTTTTGATTTATGACTAAGTCCGGATCTACAATAGGGTTTTAAGCCTTAAGCCATAAGAAATGGGCGAATCACAGTCGCTTATTCTTCTCGGATTCGACTGTAATTGGTCAATTTCTTACGGCTTAAGGCTTAAAACACCTATTGTAGATCCGAGGTAATGGCTTATTGTAGAAGGCCTATCAGTGTTGCCGCGACGAAAATTTAAAAAATGGCCCTTAAGCCGTAATCACACTACAGGCTCCCGATTCTGACTCCCGACTCCCAACTCAAAGTCGATCGAATAGAGTTGCCGCGACGAAAATTTAAAAAATGGCCCTTAAACCGTAATCACACTACAGGCTCCCGATTCTGACTCCCGACTCCCAACTCAAAGTCGATCGAATAGGGGGTGATCCCG
>NW_017300313.1:87136-102444 GCF_001594075.2 Trachymyrmex cornetzi
TGTGAGTGGCTTGTGTCCAATTGAGCCGTGTCCAACTGGGTGCGACCCACTTGCATAGTCGCATAAACTATGCATAAAGAAAATCATCCAATCGTAGTTTACATTTGTCTATATGACAGAAATGTGATTGGATAATTTTCTTTATGCATATGGTTATGCGTCTCTGCAAGTTTGTGTGGAATGAACCTTAGCACTGAAAATCTTGGCGTGTTCTTTTGAACTTGCACTATTCAGTGCAACCCATGGAACTCGTCCAGTGTTGGTGTGAACCGAGTGCGCACTGGTGCGCACTAACTTTTGCCCAATCGAAAACGCTATAAGGCACTATAAACGTGAGTATTCGCATCCGCCATTTTTACTCCTATTCCCACTCTCTTGCTCCTTTTCTTAATTCCTTGCTCTCTCTCCTAAACTAAGAGGCTAAACTAAGAAGATTGAAGAGAGAAGAGAGGTTGAAAAGAGAACAAACAGTGGGGAAAGGAGTAAAAATGGAGGACGAATGGAAAATGACGAACAAATCTATTACAGTCGTGAGAGAAAACGGGGTTTATTGATTCGGAGGGTATACGTCACAACGATGGTCGACAATGGACGCTGTGACTCGTGAACGATCCGTCCGCGAGCGATTGTTTATCATCGCCTCGTTGTCGTAGTTATTTCAACGTTGTTAATTCGTGCTGCTGCAAAGTCGGGAACCGTGCGTGCCGGTGCTGTGATCGCGTCGGACAATTCCCGAGCGTGCTTCGGTGTGAAGTGTATCAGTGAAGGGACAAAGGGTGTCACGTAAGTGTGTGCCGAGCCCTCGGGAGGACTCGTCAGAAAAAAAGAAACGAAAAAATATTGCGAGAACTTTCGAGGAAAAGAGAGAGAGAGCATATAACGACAAGAATTCTGTATTTAGTGGTTTAAACTGCACTTTGCGACGAACTTTTCTAGATATATTAAAAATAAAAAAAGAGCGCAAAAAAAAAAGAAAGAAAAAAAGAGGAGTAAGACCGACTAAACATTCTCCCGACGGACTCTTGACGTGTTTGACGTAAAGTAAAAACGGTTGTCACGCTGTAAGATCTGTCCATAAGTAAACCTCTGCTTGCGGAAGGAGTGTGCATAGAGGATAAATAACTAGGACGAGGCGATCCGGATTAAAAAAAAAAGTTTCTCCGTGCTTTCAGAGACTCCATAGAACCGGCGTCCTCTGTGCGAGTTTGCTCTGTGTTACCGCAAAAAAAAAAAAAAAATGTTGCCATAATAATCTCAAGGACTGTTCATAAAAAAAAGTCGTAGTTTATATTCCGTCCAGATCCTCCGGTCGGCCGAGCTCTTCGAAATCGTGCCCGAGTCCGGCCATGTGTCCCTGTCGGTTTGTGTTAGGCGTAGCCGCTTTAACAGAGAGTATTCGGGACAGTGTGGACTTTCCGCTCGATTCGGAATCCCCGAACTATTCTCGCTGTACACTATATAGTCCCTTGCTACCGCATTATTGTCGTAAGATGTACGAGAAACGTTACGATACGTCGTTCCTCAAGAGTTGCAAGTCTCTGCGTAGTTCAGTGAATCATAATAATAAGCCTTCCTGTCTGTACATTGCAGGACGCCTGAATCGGCGACAGCGGGGAACAATCCGGGCAGTTGACCATGGACAGCAACACGGATGGCGACAACCTGAATCTCAGCTCTGGCGAGAACGACAACGGCGACGAACTACGGATCGCCGCGGACGAGACGTATGACACCCGCAGCGAGGTCTCCTCCAGCAGCTCCAACTCCGACAGCTCCACTACCCATCCCACCATCAGTTCAGTCTCAAGCAAGTCCTCGCGTGGTGACAATAAGCGCAGCAGAAGGAACAGGAGCAAACGAGGCAGATCCAGGGACTCCAAGTCGTCCAGTCCTGAGCCGAAGCGGGCTAGGTCCAAGGACAGCAAAGGCACTACCAAGAACTACGACTACACTACCAAGTTGAATTATTTGTTTAGAGATGCAAGGTTCGATGAGTTGATGGATTTTTAATGGACTATAGGGTATCCCAAACTTTCCATGCCCATTAATAGCAGGTGCCTGAGATCATTTTGAGATAAAAATCTTGATAAAATGTCGAGGCTACTATAGTTTTTAAATGAGAAAGGTTTAAAGTCAGTCAATTTTGAACTGTCCAAAATTCTCGATCGTGCTCTGACATGGCACATTATATAGCAATAAAGATTTTTAGAAGAATAGAAGAGAATAGAATTGATACTTGAAAATATCTTCATTATTGTTAATGTTTGAAAAATTATGTGTATAGCTTTGATTTTAATATTAGGATTTTTGTCTTGAAATTATCTCAGGAATCTGCTACTAACGTATGTCACACAAAGTTTGGGACACTTTGTAAATTATATATTGTTTATTAAAAATATATTAACTCGGACATATATTTTTGATTGACTATCTAAATCTGGAACGTAAATATTTCCGAGCCTCTTTTCTCAGATTTTTCATCATCAAGTCTAATAATGCTGAGAACGTGACACTGTCTAAAGCCAAAGGAGTATGGAGCACACTGCCGCAAAATGAAGCAAATCTTAATCAAGCCTACAGGGAATCGCGAAATGTTTTGCTGGTATTTTCTGTGAAGGAATCGGGCAAGTTCGCTGGCTTTGCGAGACTTTGTACAGAATCGAGACGAGATGCTGGTCCAGTCTCTTGGGTATGTAAATAAAATATAACGATATAATATTGATTTCAACATTGATTACATTCTTGTTAATTAAATAGGTCTTAAGACAGGGGGAACAATGTCATGAATTTGCAATGAATGCATTTCAGGTTTTACCTCCTGGCTTGTCAGCAAAGGCTTTAGGTGGCGTATTTAAAGTTGACTGGATCTGCAGGAAGGAATTGCCTTTTACTGCTACGTTACACTTGTACAATCCTTGGAATGACGGTAAACAAGTCAAGATCGGTCGAGACGGCCAGGAAATCGAACCCAGAGTCGCTGAAGAATTGTGCAGATTATTTCCAGAAGACGAAGGTATCTATTAATATACGAGAACATTACATCTTAATAAATAATATTAATAAAATATAAGGATTTATTAAATCTTATTTTATATGTGTGTTTATAAATTATATATAAATGTATTTGGTTCGAGCAAGCTCGAATACGTTAAAGACAGCCAATTTGTTTAAATAACGCGCCGCAAGCGCAATTTTTTATTTTACGTTCAACGCGACAGCGCATGATCGAGAGCGCGATCAGCTAGGCAGGCTCTTTTGAACGTCCTTTTTTCGTTTTTCTCCTCCTATTCTCTTAGTAACAACAACAGATTTATCACGCATATTGAATAGAAAGAATCCGAAGACCTTGATATCGATTTCTCATGCTACTTTAAATATTTACCGTCCATATCAATTAAGGCGACTCAAGGTAAGAGCGTCAAAACTCCTATCTGCTTCTTACTGCACAGAACAAATTTAAGACGTGTCTCTAGTCATACACGAATCCATGATTCCTTGTTTGCCTGACAAACAGTCTCGGGTGGTAGCACCTATTGATGGTAGCGACCCACCGCCCAATGATCTGACTCGGACAGAATTACTTGACGATATGCTCTGAGTAATCAAACAACTTCTTTCTTATGGGGCCTAATGATCGACTCAGGCGAACTTCCCATTTTCATTATTGGCGAACTTGATGATCGGCTCAGGTTTCACGCTGTGCGAGGATTTAGGATTTACACCCCTCCTCATCTGCTTTTCCTTTAGTTCTTTCTTTTGCCATTTATTTCAACATAATAATACATCCTTTTTCAAGTCTATCAATAAGGTTCAAGAGTGAATCAAAGTCAGAATCGGACACACCATGCTGTCAAAATAAATCAATTTCTAATTTTGTCAAAACCTTAATTAGTTGTATTATTATATTTTGTATTTGAGTTACATTAAAATTTTAAATATTGTAAAATAAATTTTCTGTCTCGCCTTCAAAGCGCGCTTTCGCTGAGCTAACCTTTCATTTCCGTTCTTAAACGAACATATTTTTTTATGTATTTATTATTTTGTATTAATAAATCATGTGGCATAAATATTATTCGTGTTTACAGGAATCGAAATGACGCCTATCTTGCGAAAATCCAAGGAAGCAGGGAAACACGTTGTAAAATCAACGCGTTATCGCGATAAAAGACCTATAGGCAGTTTTAGATTTTTACGAAGAGGTGGACGAGGGCGCAAATTATTCTTGACCTCGAGATCACGTTTAGCATCACTGGCCAGATCTCAGGATGTTACAGGAAATCATAGGAGTTCCAGGGATCATTCTTATCGGTACACGCCATGGTTTAATCGAGGCGATTCACCTTACACAAAGTACGATTATTTAATATCGATCATCATGGCATTTAAAATTACACGATATAGACATGAGGTTAAATTTACTGTTGTAATGTATATACATAATTCACACTGCAAAATTACTAAAATTGGTGTTTTATCAAAGACGAATACAAATTCTCACGATTTGTAAAAAGACGCTTATTATGGCTATGTTCTAAAATTCACCAGTGCTGAAAATGTATAGTATACGTAACGTAAACTTTTCAGCGCTGGCAGTGAATTTTGGAACATAGCTTACATATAATTAATTTTCTTTTAGGGGTTACGGAACTGGATTGGGTGTTGCTGCGGTTGCAGAAGCTTATGTGGCAGATTACATGCGTACTATGCAACATCAATTGCCTCCATTACCGCCTTATCCACATCCATACGATAATTTGCCACCACCACCCCCACCTCCACGGTAAGTAGTAAAAATTTTATTGGCATAAATCAAACGAGGGGGTGTTTTCCTATCAGGGACATAAGATTAAATGGGAATGCTCTTTTTCAGATATTACGATGGTCTACCATTGCCTCCAGATTACAACGCTACAGTGTCGGCACTAGAGAAACGTAGCTACGAAAGGAGTGTCGATGAATTCCTATGGAGGACAGCCAGTCGTCACAGTCGGCACAGCAATCATCGTTCTTCTCGCGACCATCACAGATATAGAGATCGCAGATAAAGATCTCGACTTTAGTGTTCCCCTTGAAAATCCGTCGGTTCCCAAATCCTTCATTAGTAATGATAGAATTGGAGATGGAATTTCATTGATGAAATTGATGAGAAATTGAGCTATAACATATCATTTATGTATATTTCACTTTGAGTACTTCTAAATAATACAACAAAAGTATATAAGATAAATATAATATATATATAATGTAATAACGTTATATATATATTATATGCGACAAACAAAATATATGTGTAATATCAATTATGTATTTATTAAAAATCTAAATAATTTAATATATAGCGTTAGAAATATAGATCAAATTTGTATATAAATTGAGTAAAAAAATTTAATTGAAATATTGAAATTGAGTTCTTAAGATTTTCGTGAAAAACTGGGAATCGGCGGATTCGATTATATAAACATTACTATAAAGGCAATTTTAATCGATGACGTTTAATTGTCATTAACTATGAAACCGCGTAACTATAGCGCGATTCCAAACATTCTCGCTGTTATAAAATAACAGATTAATTAAGTTTTTGTATCATTGAGTATTGAAATTACAATTTACTGACTGTCCAACATTTTTCGCAATCACGTGAACGAAATGCAATAATATTGAAATATTTCGCCAATCAAAAAAAAAAAAAAGGAATTAATTCAAATATATAATGATAAAGTGATATTTGTGTCCTTTTATTATTTTTTTTTCTTAAACCACAATTTATACACCGCATATTGATGCGAAATAATTCTTTTGGAATGGGCAGATTGAATTAATTTGAGATCAATTCACTTTTCAATTTAACTTCAGTAGAATTGCTTTCAATTCAGTGTGTGATATCCCATTTATATATACTTAATGAAATTCAGGATTATGATCTCCATTTTATAAATCGGCTGTAATTTTGCAAAATAATTCTCTTATTCTATTCTTTTACTATTCGAGTTGTCTATATTAGAGGGAAAGAATAAAATGAAAAACAGAACACTCGATTAGAATAAGAATGGAGATTAGACTAAGGAAATTTCATAAGCGTCCTATGACCTCACAAATCGAAAATGTGTGTTTTTGTAAACAACAGTTTTTAATAACCTAACACATAAAAATCATAAACATCATTGTATCATCTTATTATGTAAACCTTTTTTTAATAAACAATTCGAGAGGAATGTCTAAACGAAATCAGGAAATCAGCAAACGATAAGAAATATCACACGCCTACACGAAACGGGTATTTTCAAGCAGATATATTTCAACTTGTATTTCTAGTCCTGACGGAAGACAGAAGTGCGGAAAGATTCCAATGTGCTGCAATTTAGACATCAAAGATTAATTCTAATCTCCATAAATTTTTATTATAAAGTTTGAAAGGATTCAAGTGGTGTTTTACATAAATTTTGATAAAATGGAAATGTGTCGCAGTTTATGACTATTGTAAAACTGTAAATTATAACTCTCTTCGCGATATTCAATTCATTATGTCCGTTAAAACGCAATTTTTCAAATATAGTTTGTGCATGGTGTTGTACTTTCTTGTTTGCATAATTTTAATTAAAACTAGAAGAAGCTGCGACGTAAAAGAAACGGTAGGCGTGACGATCAAGCATCAGCCGCAAACGCCCCACTTTTCGACTTCAGATAGGATAAATAAGAATGTCGAGTCGGAGATCAACATATTGCGGAGAGACGAATTAGAGGGTGGAACCATCGACCTACAGGTATATTTCTCTGAGAACTCAAATAAGTATTTATGTAAGAGAAAAAAATGGAACTAAAAATAAGTAGAGATCTGAAATCTTAAATAAATATACAATAGAATGAAAAAAAAATCTCCTCGACGGGGAATCGAACCCCGGTCTCCCGCGTGACAGGCGGGGATACTAACCACTATACTATCGAGGAAGAGATACAAGGAGCTTGAAAAATGTAGTACTAAAAGTAAATGAACTCAAAATACAACTTAATCGCTTTGTGCGTAATTTAAAAAAATTTTCAATCATTCCGAATTTTTATCATCAAAATAAATATTTTTTTAATTCTGAAAATTATTTAAATTTAATATAAAAGTTTTTAAAATAATTTTTTTAAAATAATATTTGATTCTATTCCATTTTTTTCGATTATCAATTTATTTTACACATAGATAAAAATAATTTTGCTTACAAAAATTTGAATTGAACAGAAAAGCGCGACTCTACTTCAACAGATATCGAACGTCTGCGCGAAGTACAAACTGAGGACTCCTCTTGTCAAAAGGCATTTTTTATACAATGCCGAACATAAGTCGTTATATTGTTGGATTCGCAAGGTCGCGTCCACCAGTTTCACTAAATTATTTTCCGACATGAGCAACCGACAAGTCGACCATGATCTTTACAAGTAATTACTATTAATTATAATTAAATACTTACACCTAATATATTCATTATCAGATATTATTCTGATTGTGAACGCGAGCGTGGCATGGCAGACCAGATGGTAGCGTACTGATCTATCATGCCAGAAGTCTCGGATTCCTGGTAGGAACCAAAATATTTCTCCTTAATATATAAATTCAGAAAATTTTACTTTATTTTCTATGTAATTTATTATCTTAATTTATATGATAATTATATGTTAAGTTTTTTATTTCAACAAACATATTTTTTCATCTTATTTCGATGAAATGACTAAACTAATAATGTACAAAATGTTAATTTGCATTTGTAGAGAAGTGGACTTTCTATCGCCGGAAAGTTTGAAAGACCTGCAGCGTTTTGCTAGCAATAATACAATCTTCAAATTGCTTATAGTCAGACATCCGTTTCAACGGCTCATCTCATCATACCGGTAATTAATCTTGTTATGAAAAATACACTGAAGCAATACTTTCATGATGTTCAGCAAAATCTGACTAGTCAATTCAAGGATAATTCCAGGACATTCCATGTAAAAATTTTGGTTTTTCCAAGATTTATCTTATCGATTAATTTTCATTATTTAATTAATTTTCATCGATTTGCACAATATTATATCTAAGTCAGGATTCTATACGAATGAATTAAAACACTAACAAATTTGAAACAATATTATTTATTGTTTTATAAATAATATTAAACGAATATTCAACACAAACTATGTTCTATTTGAGACATCAAATTCAAGTTTCTCATTTTTTATTGGTAATTTAAATTGCAAGGACTTATACCCAAACACAATTTTTCTTCTTATTTTTTCTTTTTTCACGCTGATTTTTTTAGAATGAAAGAATGTTAAATTCCAGGCAAGTCCTGAAATTTCAGAGGTTTTCCAGAAATTTTCCAGAATATATAAAATTCGAGTATAATTCCAGGATATTTCAAAGATATTCAAGAAGCGCTGGACACCATGACTTTAAATCGATAACTAATTTTCACAAATCGAAGAAAGAAAATACAAATTTTGTTATTTCATCATAATTTCAATTCACGCCAATTTATTCTGTAACGCCAAAATTAATCTCGATGAATAAATACTAATTCAAAATTATTTATAGAGATCGCATCGAAGACAACAGTAAGTACACCGCGCAATCCTGGCTCTATGCTCGCCAAATTCTCCATCTCTCGAGGCCAGAACTCTTTCGTTTCAATGCATCGGGCGGCAACATTCTGCAAAGAATATTCTTGGCAGACAGAAGGTATACAACAAATACTTGTATCTCTCATTTTCATATTCTATAATTAATTCATATAATATAGAATGTAGTACAAAATCCCTGTATCTCTCTGCAGATTGAAAGTGGTACCCAGCTTCCGAGAATTTCTAGAATGGTTGCTGAAGCAACCACTGGATCAGGATGACGTTCACTGGGCCCAATATCATACTCACTGCGCGGTTTGCAACGTGAGATACAATTTCGTCCTGAGGCTGGACGAATACACTTTCGGGGAAATCAATTACATCTTGACAAAATTGAAATTAGATAAAAATAACATCTACTTGCCTAGACTGCAGCGTACTCATAGCGGAATCACAAATTTTGACGTAGCATGCAAATACTTTCGCAACGTGACCACCAATATGGTCTTGCGGCTGTATAAAAGATACAAAGTCGACTTTGAGATGTATAATTATAAGTTAGATAAGTATTTGCACTGTGCAGGAGCAAAAAATTGACATGTGAAAAGATCATAAAGCAGTAATATTTAACCGACAAATAATCTTTTTGATAAATAATATTTTTTGAACACGCGATATTTTTTTGTAAACTGAATATATTCTGATTGATTTTTTTTTAAATAAATCTTCGTATTTTTATAAAATAAAGGAAATATAAATGCAAATATAAATTTTTTTTAGAAATTACAGCTTATTTAGAAATCATTAAATTATTGGAAACGCATGTATTATTAATTATAAAATTAAATTACTATGGATGATTTATTACATAAAAATTCTAGATTACAATGACGAAGTCAGAATATTAATCAATAAAACATCTTAGTATAAGAAAAAAAACGATCTATTTTTTTACTAATCAAGATAATGACAATAATAATGATAATATGATGATACGTTACAGAATATATATTCCATCAATATACAAAATTAAATTAACTGTTAATATGGAACACGTATGTCACTAATAGGAAAAAATGAACTTTTTTTCACTCTTTCACATATATATAAATTACACTATATTTAAAAATAATTCAAACTTTTGCATATAATTTTTGCACAAATGTCTTACAGTTTTATTTTATTCTCTTTTATTCTCTTCAAAATCTTTCTTTGTTATTTTCTATCTCTTTATTTTTCGTTTCGATTGGAACTTCAAATGCTTTCGGGTTCTTTCGTTTTCAAATGAATTTCTCTTTCTTTTGAAGCTCATCTGTTACTTTCAGAGTTAATCGTTATTATCGTCACACACTATCAAGCAATCACCATCATCGGAAAGCTTCCGTTTCCTCAACGTTAATTTATTCAGTTCGGTTGAATTGTCATGAATTACGTCGTCGTTACTGATAATGCAAATATCGTCACTGTCATCATCATTATCAACTTCTATCTTACGTTTCTTAGCTGCAACTTCAGTTTCGGTTTCATTTTTGCGCTTCTTAGCTACCTCCGACGTTTCAATCACATTCTGCAAGAATATATTTTTTTAGCAAATAAATAAATAACAGAGTAACCGAGAGAGAGAGAGAGAGAGAGAGAGAGAGAGAGAGAGAGAGAGAAACATTTCCCTAAGTACTCACCTGTCCATTAGAGCTGGAAGACTTCTCCGTTTTCTCTTCTTCGTTTTCCTTTGGTTGAAGCGCGTTCTTATCTGCCAATATTAAAAATTGCGGGCTATCGTCCTTTGGACCAGGTTTCTCTCGGTAAACTATAAAGACGGTCAGTGAATAATTTTGCTGAAAGTCGTCAACTTTGAGAATCGTTCCATTTCTGATCCCCAGCTCCTCCAGTTTCTTATCGTTGTTGCCTTCCGTTTCACCTTCCTCGCTGCTAATGACAACAGAACCGGTTCCATCGATCATTACATCGGGGGCAATCATGTTGAGTCTGTTCTTAAGCACTAGCTCCTCCAGTTCTTTAATAGTCATGCTGGAGGTGTCAACTGCCAACGTAGCCTGCGGAGTAGGTGCACAAACATAACACTGTGGATTGGGTGGATTCACTGCCTTTTCTGGAACCAGTAGTTGATTGCGATGATTCATCTTCAAGCGCAAATAGACAGATTTACAGGCTCGTAGATTGTTCTCGAGGACCCGGAAGGCATGAAGGACCACCATGCCCGCAATGATAGCATTGGTGGTGGCAATCGCTGGAATTATGTTGCCAGCCATTGCTAAGGAACAAAGAGATAGAGCAGAATTAAAGATTTTACGAACAGTAATTGAACAATTTGAATAAATTTCATGTTCAAAAAATAAGACACACACAGGTACACTTCAGATCAAAAGTTTGGAAACATTTTTTGAAAGTTGACATTTTTGGGACTTCTTATCCATAACATTAAATTAATTTTTAGATTCTAACTTATTAAATCTAAAGAATTAGTTTAAAAACCACATTGTTATATATTAAGTCTAAAGAATTATTTAAAAAACTACATTGTTACAGATATTTGAATATTTAATCCCAAAAATGTCAATTTTTTAAAAATGATAAAAAATTGTTTACTTGCAGTGTACATTGTATAGAACTAGCTTTGTGCTTACAACTTTGAATATAACTTTATTATTGTATTAGGTATCGCAGGAAGTTCGTGTCGTTTTTTCAAGAGATGTTTATAAGGGAAAAAATGATACGAACTTTCCGCGGTACCTAATATATAACTTTGAAAAGAAAAAACGAGATGCTGAGTGACGCTTCGTGCGACCGACTCTTTCCGGATTCGAACCTCATTCTATATATACTTTGAATTTAAATTGAAGATTGTGAGAGTATAATGTGAACAGAAACACATTCCGGGAACTTATTTCAAGAAAGATACAGATTAAACAGAACTGTTACTGACATTTGATATCAAATCTACTTTTCTGAGGAATTCCAAAGATGTGCGCGCGAATATTGGCACACGCAGCAACGAAATCCATAGCATGTTGATCGTCTTTATCCCAAACCAAATGATTGCCTGGTGATTTTTCTTGAGAAAACTTCAATGTTTGGCTCAAAGTCTTCATCGATTCTGCAAGAATTGAGCCACACTTGGAAATGCTCCATCGTTGCTGGTCCTTCAGTCCAGGCTGATTGATCTCTTTACTGCATCCAGCCACTTCAAGAAAATAATACATTATTTTCATTGAGAAAATTGAGAAGAAGATATTTGTGTAGGACAGTAACAAACCTCCATCTGGCAGTTCCCTCCATTTCAATGGCGTTGGAGGTCGGCGCTTTTTCCACAAATTGTCCATGCTCAGCAGATACTTGATGTCATCATGGAAGAGCTTCGTGAATAGTTTTTCTGGGTCATAGTCGCAAGATTGGGCCCAAGCTCGTGTGGAAATCCTATCGATATTGCCTTTATCGTTGGATTCAGCTTGCAAAGCCTCTTCCCCTGCTGTATCTACAATATTAAAATACTACATTAGTAGAGGAAAAGGTGATAATGTGAGCCTCCCACTTATAATTATGTTACAATTAACACTATTTCTTGTAAAAGATTTTAATTTAGTTTTAGATATCGAAATTGTCAAATAATCGCCACAACACTGGCACAATTCTTTTTTGCTGACTTGATGTTGATCTATTGTAAAATATATTAAAGTTTTTGTATGATTTTTAATGTCAAATTTAATGTAGTTGAAGTTCGTAAGTAATATGCCTGGTTTATAGCCTAAAATCCTAAAATTAAACCAATGAAATACAGATTTCAATTAGGATCAATTAAGACTGGTAACCCTGTTAGTTGAATTTTAGGATTTTAGAGTTAAGACCGAAGCATAAATCAAGCATTCAGCTTATACTCTAAGTTAATTCTTAAGGTGCTATTATGCTATTTTGAAATCAATAAATAATCATTTGATATATCATTAACTTGAATATAACTAATAATAATTACATAAAAAAATAAAATGGGAACCCATATTACCACCTTCTTTTCTACTATTATATTTTGCTATCAATTATAACTTCTAACAATAATAATTTATTACTGATCAAATAATAGAAAATAAAATAAGAAATTTAATAGTTAAAAAACATTAAAAATATTTTGTATAAATCTTTGATAAAACCATCACAATAAAATACACTAATTGCATTAATTATTATTAATTATTAGTGTTATAATTATAAATTATGCCAAATATTATAGTAATTTTGTAATACCAGCTGCTTCAGGATCTGCAGTATCCGGAGAAACATCTTGATCAGGATCTTCTTCTCCAAATAATTGACTGTAACATTAAAATAAATCAATTAAGAATTATTGTCCATAAAATTCATTTTTAATAATATAAATAAAAATTCAATTAAATTTATACATTTTAATTAGTTCAATACACAATCAATAAAATATCTTTTTAACGTAAATTGTTTTGTAATGATTACTTGAAGAGATGTTTAGCCCAAACAATGCAATGAATGGGCTCGCTGGGAGTGTTGCGGATGGTACAGCCAGGATAAGTCTTTTGCGCAGCTTTAGGCGTACATTCGTAGCATTGGCTCATGCCTTTCTTGATAAGTTCGACTTGACCTTCATAACCCGCAGTGCCAGATTCGATCAATGGTACATCTGCTGCCAGACACATACGATTCACATGGTTTCTGGCTGCTCTATTGTCAAGAGCATTTAAAACCACTGTAAACCTTTTGAAAAAAGTTAAGCCAAATTCCGAACTGTAAACATACAAAGTTTTAGAACATCGAATAAATACGGTGTCAGCATTACTGCAAGCAAAACAAGGCATTAAAATAAACTTACGACGTAATACTGTCGTGATAGTGCATCACTTTGACATCTGGATTAAATGTCAATGCCGTTTCACATGCTATACTGGCTTTTGATTTTCCCACGTGTTTTTTTTGAAACAGGAACTGCCTGTTTAAGTTGCTGACGTCTATTGTGTCCAAATCAATCTGAAAAATAATGATTAATTGAGAACAATCTGAAGATAATATTATAATAACAAAATCATAGTCAAATATTATCCTTGTATTCAACTGTGATTGGTCAATTCTTACAACTTATGCTTATACAATTGTAGAATGAGCTTAAGGAACTCAATATGTTGGATTTGTTGGCTTACGTTATGACCTTACGATTTCTATCTTTAATACTTTCATAGACTTTCTTTTTATATGTGAAATATAATTAAATAACAAAACATCAATAATGAAATAATTTAATTGAAAAACATATATGATAAGGAAACACAAATTACAATTATAAAATAAACATTAAAACAAATCAATTAGTTAGAAACGAATAAGAAAATAATTAACATAAAAGAAAAGATGGAGAAAAAAGAAATTAAAGGAGAGTTTTTAATTTATTGATTGATCAATCGCATTGTGTCAAATGTAACTTTATGAAGTTGCATTTTGCACATAACGCGATCAATCAATTGATAAATTGAAAAACTCGTCTTAATTTAATAGAAGCATTCTTATCCTGCGAATATATAAATATTTGTAATACATTCATTATTCAAAACAATGAAATGTGTTAATATTATTAATATAAAAAGAACAAAAAAAGAATACTTTATATTTATTATCGTTAATGTGAATATAAATCGAGGGTTTTTTTTCCCACGATGGTGGAATTCGATGTATTTGCGCCTTCAACCCCACCATGAGGTTACACGACGCAGTGTGTGAATCGTTCAAAAGTGAGGTTACGTTAACAAGAAAATTATACTTACAATTTCAATATCGGCAAATCCCGACATAACCAGGTTTTTGAGGATCTCGCAGCCGATACCGCCGGCGCCGACAACTAGTACTTTGCTACGTAAAATTGCATCGCGTAATTCCTCACGGAACACACCATTTATAGTCGTCGCCATCTTGCCACTTGCTAGTGACCAACTGAAATCACTTTACAGCACAGCGACCGGCGTCGCGACTCGCGATCCGCCGCACCAATTCCGAAGCCACGTCCCGAACGCGGCAATGGTCGCGTTCAGCAGACTCATGGTACGTTTCCACTGAGCGCGTCAAGCTGGATTTTCATTTGACGCTAGACGCTCATTTTCAGTGTCAAAACAGGTCACGTGATCAAAATTGACGAATACCAAGCGTCAATTTTGATCACGTGACCTGTTTTGACGCTGAAAATGAACGTCTAGCGTCAAATGAAAATCCAGCCTCACGCGTCGCGACGTCCATGGCGTCACGACGCGACGCGAAAAGGTAAATTTTCACGGGCTGTTCAAACCGGCTGTTTCAGCGACAAAAAGAATCACGTGGTCAAAATTGACGAATATCAAATGTCCATTATGATCCCGTGATCCTTTTTGTCGCTAATAGCGTATTTCACTGGCAGAGCTGGTGCGCACTCAGTGCACTTTAAAGCTGTTGTACACAAATCGACATAAAAATGTATTAGCGTTTTCGATTTGGCAAAAGTTAGTGCGCACCAGTGCGCACTCAGTTCACACACACACTGGACGAGTTCCATGGGTTGCACTGAATAGTGCAAGTTCAAAAGAATACGCCAAGAATTTCAGTGCTAAAGCTGAAACTCATTTTTGTTCACTTTGAAGCAATGTTCAACAAAATGTTACAAAACCACAGTAAAAGATATTAAGAGTAGGGACAAGACCCCGTTTTCAATTCAACTGCGCAGATTT
>NW_017300313.1:105747-166662 GCF_001594075.2 Trachymyrmex cornetzi
CCTGTGTCTATTGTATTTCCAGCTTGAGTTAAGCGGGGAGCACAGACTCTTGCATAATGCATAACACATAAGGCATAAGAAGATGAACCAATCAAAGTCCTTTATTTTCTTCCTTTTCGTGAAATAAAGGACTCTGATTGGTTGATTTTCTTATGCCTCATGTTTTGTGTTATGCAAGAGTCTGTGCTCCCCGCTTATCATTTATTTTATAGCGTATTCGATTTACTGAAAACTCTGATTGGTTGATTTTCTTATGCCTCATGTTTTATGTGTTATGCAAGAGTCTGTGCTCCCCGCTTATCATTTATTTTATAGCGTATTCGATTTACTGATAGCGTATTCGATTTACTGACTCGACCCGACTCCGAGTCAATGGTCTGTTCTGTTTAGCTGCAAAAGAAGAGCTATATTGTGCAAGAAATGTAGCTAAAAAGAACAGACTGTTGACTCAGAGTCGGGTCGAGTAAGTAATCGAATACGCTATTAATCTTTGTTCAACACTCGGTGAACAACAAGGATAAAGTAATACTCTGCGCTAACCGCTGCATAAACGAATGCACGCACTGATGAAAATCCCTAGACAGTGTTGCCAAATTTAAATATTTTTCCTTTAAATTTGATGTTTTTTTTATACAGAAAGATTTTTTGAGGTTACAAAAAATTAAGAAAATTTCCAAGTAACTTTTGAGAAGAAAAATACAAAAAAAGTCGAAATTATACCTAAAAAATTGAGAAAATCACAATATAAGAAATAACTTTCGAACAGACTTGGCATCACTGTCCCTAGACTTTCAACGGCCATCTTCATTCGCCTCGCGTACGGTTGTCAATTTATTACAGATCGGAGTCGGGCAGTGTCCGTCGGTGTCCGTCGGTGTCAGTCGGCCAGGGCAGTTTGCCCAAGTTCGCGATATGGGACGACGCCGTGTCGTAAAACGGTGATTGTTAGGTGTCGCAGAACGGGATCGACGACGCGCCAGCAGCACGCCGCTACAGACATGGCGGACGTGAGCGCATATTAACGTCACACGAAGCACCCTCACCACTCTCTCCTCCTCCTTCTCCTCCTCCTACTCTCCGTCGTCGTCGTCGATCGCGCCGTCGGTCGTCGTCCTGTCTCGTCGTGCCGTGAGAACGCGACGCGAGAACAACTGTAAAGTAAACTGCCGAGGGCGCCGCAGAGCGGAGTCGTTCCAAGTTCCAAGTCGTACGGCTCGCCCGTTCAAGAAAGATGCTTGCGTTACTTGCGCGCACATGGTGACATCGTCTTCCGGGTCAGTTCGAAAGTTAATTCCGCGGCGGAGGTACGGCCACCGGCGACGAGGCTTCCACGCCTCTTGGATATGATCGCCGGCGTCTCCGTGAAGGCCCCGAGCCCCGGCGAGCTCGGCGGAGCGGCACCTCCATGGGGTCCTCATGGGGTGTAATGGCGATCGAGACATCGGGAGGATGTTTTGTTTCTCGAATGTTTGCGGGTTCGGCGAGCCCGAACGTTACGCTACGTTTAGCTTGCTGCTATTATTGTTTTGCTGCATCAATCAAACTGATATCTCGATCTCAAGCGTGAAATTTATTAACTGGGTGGTTCGCAAGTAGTAATGTCCGACGATTAGGAAATCTGCTCCGTTTTACCTTTATGCTCCGGAATTGTTGTTGAATTTAAAAATGGTGATTTTTTATTTCGCAGTCCTACTTGCGTTTATTTAATTATACGGTGATATTAATATTCTAATCGGTGTTTTATTGAAATTTCAGTAACAGCTTGTGATTGTCTCACTGATTGAATTCTGATGACTCCAATTCGCAATTTTCACTTCCCAATGCAGTGACACAGGCTTTAGGCATCGCTTATAAATTATCTCAAATGACTTTTTAAAATGTTACTGATAAGTTAAACTTTAAAGTGAGTTTTTTTCCTGCACTATTTAGCAACTACTAGAAAAACTACATTATTTATAAAGTTACTGAATTAATTATGTAGGGATTGTATTTCCCTAATTTGTCAAAATGCTTGTTTTGTTATATTAGGAGCGTTATATTAATTTTAAAGTCATATGAGATAATTTACAAGCATTATCTAAAGCCTGTGTCACTATATTGGTGGTTGAGGATTGTAAATTGAAAATTAGACTTTGACCAGTCAAATAATATTTGACATTTAATTTTAATATTTTTAATTCGTTTTATTCTGATTCTGAACTCTAATCTTCAATTCACAATCCTCAATCTCTAATACAGTGACATAGGCTTTAAGCATTGCTTGTAAATTATCTCAAATGACTTTAAAATGTTAATAATAAGTTAAACTTTAAAGCGAGTTTTTTACTCCACTATTTGACACCCACTAGAAAAGCTACATTGTTTATAAAGCTGTTGAATTAATTATGTAGGGATTATATTTTACTAAAATGTTTATTTTATTATAATCATGTTTTAAATGATAAAATTATATGAGATTATTTATAAGTAAAGCTTAAAGTTTGTGTCACAGTTTATTAAAGAGTTAGGATTGGAAATTGGAGAGTAGAGACTAGAAGATAATTTTTAATATTTAATTTTAATGTATTTTGTTCTGAAGTCTAATCTCCAATTTGCAATCTTCAATCTTCAATGCACAGTGTGACATGTATTTAATAATTGTGGAAAAATGTTATAAATTCATGACATCCTTAAATTTGAAGATTATATTTAATTGATTTATTTTATTTTTACTAATTATAAATTATGATTTGTAATATATTTTACTGATGACAAATTCATTAGTAATTCTCTGTATAGTAAAATATGGAAGTATTATGTTTGATGTATATTCTCTGTGATTGTAAAAGACTATAGCAAAGTTATGGAACTCTTAATTACATTAACTTTATCAATTTATTATGTTTTTGCAATATTAATTCAATTTATACTGAAATAAAGTGCTTTACCAATAATAAATTTTTAATATTTAATAGTGATCGAGACATTTTATGTAATAATATGGAATCACATTGTACTTTGTGAAATTAAATTAAAATCAATATTGGATATTAAATATTGCATTGATGGATATACAATACGTATATATACATTTAATAATTTTGTTACATCTTAATTTATTAATGTGTGTTTTGTTATTACTGACATTTTAAATCAATCTTATATGATAAAATTATAAAATTATAAGAATTTATAAGCAATAGCTATTGGGGAAAATAAGTTCATGAGATTTCTGAATTTGGAGATTGCATTTAATTAATTTTACTAATATACATTTATTTTTTCATTGATTAATTAATTACGGTAATTCTCTGTATAGCCTAATATAAAGATATTACATTTGAGATTTTCTATTACGTACAATTTTGACAGAATTTTGTAATATTATTGATGTGTAATGGATTCTTGATTATGTTCAATTTTATCAACTTTATTACATTTATTTATAATGTATTTTTATTGAATTAGGTATTGATTGAATGAAAATTAAAATACATAGAGCAGTTTACTGATATTGAATTTCACATACAAACGATGGCAATGTATAGTAAAGTGGATTGTATTATTTTATGAGATTATTTATCAAAAATTAAGTTTGGATACGAAGTATTGGACATGTAGAGAGACACACATGCGATAAACTGTAATATTTAATATAACTTTTTTACACACATGTGATGAACTGTAACATTTAACACAAACTTTTTTTTTACTAGTTCCAATATTGAAGGATAAACAAGGAAGAATTAAATTTTTCAAGATAAACAATTCATAGCTGATACAAAGAGTTTATATTTAAATATAGGTTTGTTTATTTATAGCAAATCTGAAGTATGTAGATATGTCCTAGAATACACTTAAATAGCAAACATTGTGAATGACCCCTCATATCAAACACCATTCAGTATAATACAAACATACGTGATTATGTCTATAGTAATGCAAACAATTACATGAACATATGAGCAATGCAAAATTGCAGCTCTTTTAGCATCTATCTACCATAGAGACAGCATTCAAGTATTGATTGCAGCAACATGGTGTGCTATGGGAGGAGGGTTGAAACCCAGGCATGGCAGACCCACCTATTATATCTCATACTTGTCATTCAGCTTTTGTTTCCATTAATACTTTTCAGATACATACAGATATAACAGTTATACATAAAAATATATTTTAAAAATGTAATTATAAAACAAAAATGTCACAAAGTTTGTTACAAAAAGGTTTAAGTGTTTTAAGATAAATTTGCAAGTTATAATAACATAAATTATTATATTTATTTTAATTAATTATATTTGTAACGATTACAAAATCATTTTTAAATTTATGTTATTAATATTTGCAAAAATTATAATTTTGAACATACATTACATATAATTTTATCATATGAAACTAATTTTCATTATTGCTTCATGAGATATTATTTTGCATTGCTCTGTTTTTGTAATTTTTATTTTGGTGTTTTTGAAGAATATACCTTTATATATTTGTATTTATATTTTAATACTCTTTCTTGTAGAATATTTTTTAATATATATTACAAAAATAGTAAAATTAGGGGAAAATATATGGTATTAATTCTTTAAGAAAAAGAGGTAAATATTCAAATTCTGTAAAGGTCAGAAAATCCAATTGACTGTACTAATGTGTGATAGCTATAGGCAACAATAGCAGAAAATGTATGTTCTTTGATATACCA
Source organism: Trachymyrmex cornetzi (assembly GCF_001594075.2). Taxonomy (NCBI): domain Eukaryota; kingdom Metazoa; phylum Arthropoda; class Insecta; order Hymenoptera; family Formicidae; genus Trachymyrmex; species Trachymyrmex cornetzi. Next base: position 110,429 of record NW_017300313.1, read on the forward strand.
CGAAAGCATGAATTCTAGACAGATTTAACTTACAGAATATGAAAAATACGTAAAATTTTATTTTAAAATAAGTTCTTTTTCCGTCACTTGCGTATTACACAACACTTAATATATTTATTTAATTTATTACAGTTTAATTTAATTTATAAGTTTATGCACACACACATCAAAGTACAGTATCTGAGATAGATAGAAATAAGTCAAGCAAAACAGGCTCTTGTATTAATTGATTAAGATTAATTTATTAAATTTGATTAATTGCGACATTCTATTACAAAATATCAAATTGCTGTATATATATTTAGAGATATCTTAATCTTTTATCTTCAAAAAAATTACTGATTAAATTTAATATAAATTTAATGATTTTTTTTACAGGTTACTGCAATGAAGTTAATTAAATGCATGAATGACAATGGGCTGAAATACTTAAATGATTAGCATTTATATATAAATATTACTACTTACACTCAGCCATAGGTAAAGTAATCTATTAAATATTATTAAAAACATTTTGTTGAAACATAAATTTTTTTAAAAAAGTTACAAATATTAAAATATAATTTTTTTATTTATTATATGCTTTTTTATTATTATTACACATATATATGTATAATTAATAATATATTAATATAACCTTTAAATCGAACTCTCGAAAAAATCAATACAATAAAATCGGGCGCTGAGAGTCAAAATTGCGGTAATTAGTGCAAAAATTATAAGATTTTTTATTCAAGTAAAACTATATAAAAACATCAGACGTTTCGGCTTACTTTCGAGCCATCTTCAGTGGTCCGACTCACAATAATGAATTAACGATTATCTTCATGAGATGAGAGCTGGAGAGTGGCAGCTCCCAGACAATTGCTATATGAAGGATGGGAGCTACCACTCTCCAGCTCTCATCTCATGAAGATAATCGTTGATTCAATATTGTGAGTCGGACCACTGAAGATGGCTCGAAAGTAAGCCGAAACGTCTGATGTTTTTATATAGTTTTACTTGAATAAAAAATCTTATAATTTTTGCACTAATTACCGCAATTTTGACTCTCAGCGCCCGATTTTATTGTATTAATAATATATTAATCTTATATATTTCTGATGTTATTTCCTATGTATATATTCTCTATGTTATTACTTTCAAAAATTTATCAATGATTTTTGTTACTAAAAAATAATTTGCGTTATAAAATTGTTTTAGATTACAAATTCAATACGAATTCAAAATATTCTAAATATATTTTCTTATGTAAAGCTTGTGCCAGACATGGCGGCGATTGAAGAGAAAAAGCGAGTGGGTGGCTCCAAGGTGTCAGCCATCGCGAACATCTTCCAATCCAAACCACAATTGGACAATCTAAGAACGAACAATATTCTCTCGGATGGATTTAAGGAGCCAGCTGTTCCACTGAAGGAATCTCCGACGCAAGTAACAGTGGTCAGAACTGAGAGCCATGTGGCACGTTTCAACAATGCGCGAGCCCTCTTCGAGAAACTTGGCGAGGAAAACAAATCGAACAGACCGTAAGCATGCAATTAGAATCACAGAAATTTATATTATTTCTCTTAAAATTATATTTTTATCTCCAATTTTATTTATTAATTATTAACTTTTTAAATTTTTTCAATTATATTTTGTATAAATTTATCTTTATTTTGATTTATTAATTATAGATATTATTATTACATTTTATTATCAATTTTTCTTAACAAAGTTTGGATCTGAATAGAATAAATAATTCTTAGAATAACTTTAACATTAATTTACATCTTTGTTTAATTTACAGGGTAGAACGGGTTACAAAACCGAACAACTTGCATGGTCTCCGGTCTCGCTCCAGTTCTGCGAATTCAGGTTCCGGATGCACGTCACCCGCGAGATCACCTCGTCCTCACTCACCCTCTCCTCCAGGCAGCCGCGAACACCTCAGCACGTGGAGCGCCAGTGTACCGACTTTAAACGCGGAGCGACACTTCGAGAATGGTCACTGTGCGCCGGAGCGACGTCCTGGCGCGGGGGTGGGTAAGGTCGAGCGCACAGGCAAGGAGAATGATCGTCCAGAGCGACCGGAAAAACCGGAACGCCGGCCGAATTCGAAGGAGCTCATCGAGAAGCAACGGAATTGGACTAGCCACTTCTCCAAGACTAGACCGAATCGCTACAATTCCGATCCGAATCGCTCGCTAGTCCAAACTTCTCTGAACTCCCAGAATGCTCAGGGTCAGACGCAGCAGTCGTCATCATTTGTTGATACGTGCCAGAATTCGGCGAACGCGGCAGCCAGCGACTCTGCCAGCCCAGCTACCAGATCAGCGAGCTTTTGCTCGAGCCCAGCTACCAGATCAGCGAGCTTTTGCTCGGCACGCTCACCCCCACCACCGCCTCCGCCTGTCAGGAACTCATCTGCAGCCAGTAGAAGAGAACGACCGGCGAGTATCGCCTCCGGTAGCTCGTTTGAATTACTAGAAAGCCCAGAGTATGCAACGGTGGAGAGGTTCGACGACATTTCACCAACGATTCCGGAGTATGCTGTTGTGCAGAAGAAGAAACCTCAGAACAGTCCGAAAGAGAGTAAGACTGGCGGCGCCGACAAGATTCAGGATGCTCCGTTGCCGGAGTACGCCGTTGTGCAGAAGAATAGTTCGAAAGTAGCTTTGAAATCAGCGGAGAATTCCAAGGAGGCTTCCAAGACACAGAATTTGAAGTGTGCAGCAATCACAGAGGCAGTTACGGGAAACAAAATCGTGACTTCGAGGTCGACAGAGGCTGCCAAAGATGTTCCTAAACCCACTGTACAGATCTTGACAAGCTCCGCGACTGCAGAACCAATTCCAGGAAACAAAGCTGTAGTTTTCAAATCTTCAGTGGAGGACACTAAGGAGACTTCTAAGGTCACCACGCAGACTGTAAAAGGCCCACCAGTTGTAGAAGTAGTTCCAGTCAGCAAAGATGCAGTTTTGAGGCCAACAGAAAATTCGAAAGAGTCCTTGAAAAATTCTTCGTCTACAGAAGAAGCGCCAGCATTCAAAGCTATAGTGTCTAAACCAACAGAGTCTCCAAAAGAGGAGGTCGTGGAGGCTATAGAGGAATCGAAAGAAGCCACAAAAGACTCAGCAATTCCAGAATCCAAAACTGCCATCATAAACGATAATAGTGATTTTCCCGAGCAGACAAAAGCATCGCCTGTACTAAATTATGAGGTTTCAACTCGAAGTGCCTCGATGGACAATATCCTCACGAGGAGAGAGAGCGATCTGCTAGAGGCACCGGAATACTTTAATTGTCCCGCGAGCCCAATTCACTCGCCAGCGAAAACTTCCGAGTGGAGAAACGAATGGCTAGCGAAAAACGACGAGATTCTGAAGAGGACTGTCGACTTGAAAGATCTGAAAACCTCGTCAAAGGAGGCTCTGGAGACCGAGCTGCGTAACGAAGTGACCAGGCCGGATCCAAGACCCGATTGGGCCAGACCGAACGCGAAAAGAAAAGAGACTGTAGTAGACGATAAGAGGACCGAGCTGATGCGATCACCGGAATCGGAACTAGGTCTGCCTTCTGCAGGCACCGACAGTGCCTCGTCCAGCATGAGTTCACCTAGTTCACCCTCCAAAGACAGCAAGGAGGAAAAAGCGGAGAAGGAAATGTCGGAGAAACATCAGACAGGTAAGCTATGAAATTTGTAAAAAGTCTTATGAAACCAAAGAACTTTATTATAAATAAGAAAAATGCATCGAAATGAATTAATGACTATCAGGATTAATAAAAGTTGTCGATGTTGCATAATTTTATTTAATTAATAATAATTTAAATAATACTAAAATAATGTTTCAATAATATTTTTAAAAAATTATTTAAAAACTTATATGTGTGTATATATATATATATATATAATTTTAATTATCAATTTTATATATTGATTTTAATATATATTTAAATACCTATTGATGATAAATGTCTTTATGATAAATGATTAACTTAAAAAATCAATCTTTACATTTTTGAAAAATGTCGGTGAGGCCAGGTGACTCTCGCTGTCGTGAGTTGGGATGGCAGTGTACCAAAATGCCAAAAAGTAAAAGCACGCAGCTCCCTGCTTTACCCCTTTTCTCCTTCCCTTTGCTTTGCCACCTCCTCTTTTACCAGTGTGCCACGGTATTATTTATAGAAATCACCGTGCGGCTTGTCCAGCGGCCAAACGCTCGTGCCTTGTCGTTTACTTTGCAAAAGTGTCTCTGGGGCTCTCGAATTTTGGGATTTGAAAATCGTCAATGTTGTGTTTGAAATCAATTCTGATCACTATAGTGACCTCTTTGAAGACAGAATGAGTCATAATGCTTTTTATAAATACGAAAACAGCAAGTTTGTGAAACGCTTTGCTGATGTATATAAATATAGATATAACATACATTTCCGAAAATGGAAAATATAAAAATGTTAATTTGTTAATAAATATACATCAGGAAGTTTGAATATATTAATAAATTGTTAAGGAAATATGCACGTGTTTACAAGTAGAATTTTTCAGATCGAAATATTCTTTTATATTATAAATTAACAAACTAATAAAAAATTGAAGTTAAATTGAAGAATTAAAACGAAAAATAAGTGATTTATCGTGATACAAAAATAAGTTAAATTAAGGAATTAAATGCAAAGAATGTCCATAAAATTTTGCATAATTATCTAAACGTACGATAAAAATCTGTAATCTAAATATTATTTGTTACTTAAATATAAACATAAATAATATAATAAACTGTGAAAAAAAAATTAAACGCTAAATAACATTAAATAATCAATAACTCCCTACTATAAGTGCTATAGTTTAATTAATTAAATTGATTTAAAGGCTGTATATTCTGCGCGAATGTGTAATCTTCTTGTAACAAAATACACAAGACTAGTGTTTATATATGAAACGCTGTACTATTTTTTGTATCAATATTTTTATACTTGGAGCGCCACGTACTCCAGAAAGACATAAAATTATGTGCCTGCGATTACTTTGCATCGATTGTGGAGGTACTTCAGCGTCTATGTTAGTCTGATAAGCTATTTCAGCTTACTGCGCAGTACTTTTAATATCATAAATTTATTTTTCAAATTCAGGTCGCAACAGCTATGACTTGGAAACGGAGGATCAGGAGAAGCCGGCTACGTATCAGAGCTGTGTCTCTGGCACGGAGAGTCTCTCCGAGAAGGATCAGTTCAAGTTTAACGAGACGGATACTACCACAGTTATTCGACGTTCTCATGTGCGACTTGATCTTCAGGCTGCAGGTCTGGGTCCACGTCCACCCTCTGTCATCAGTTCTGATCAGGAGTATCCGCCGCTAGAACATAAGGAGATTCCTGTGCCCTCTCCATATGCCAAGAAGTTACAGCAGAATGAAGAAATTGTTTCACAGAGTAATACCGAATGCAAAACTCAATCGAAACCAAACATGGAGACCAAGAACAGCGGTACTACAGAAGCAATGAAAATCAATACTACATCTACGGAGGATATGTTGGAGGAAAAAATGAAAACGGGTAGCGATGGAATATGTCAGAAGACTGTCTCAAATGCGAAAAATGATCAAATCAAAATCAGCGTAAGGGAGAAGATTGCGAAGAACAAAGAAGAGGTCTCTGGCAAGCGTTCCAGCTTTGTCGAGTCCGAAAGCAAAGATAGTGTAGACAAGGCAACGATTCGTAGTCAGGAAATGAATAGTTTTGGGCTCATCACGAAGGAAAGTAAAGACGAGGAGAAATATGTGACAGAGGTGGCCAAGTCCGAGATCAGCAGCAGAAAAGAGTGTATAGCAGCGGTGAACAGTGTCTTGAGTAAAAGGCTGGAGAAGGAGATAGACCAGCCCCAGACGACGTGGGAGCAAGAGAAACAAAAGGCTGAACTAGCGAAACTCCGGTTATCAGAGAGCAATAATCAGAACTCTCAGGTGTCACTTAATACACTTTCGCAAAAACATTCTAGCAAAAAGTCCAACGAGCAATTATCGGAAAGCAGCCAGTTCGAAGATAGTGACTCCAGTGATACGAAGACTGTTACAAATGTCGAATGTGTGGCAAAGGAAGTACAGGACAATTCTGTCGGAATTGCAGAGACAGCTTCGAAGAACAGCGTTAATCATATCACTCCTGTGACGCCAGATACTATGACTCCAGACGAGGCGGAAAATCTTCTGAGCTCTCGGTAAATATATAGTGACTAAGAGAAAGAATTTTTGAATCAATGTTAGAGAGATTAGATAGCATTTGATACATAGAAACCATAATTTTAGAAAAAGAGAAAAAGAAAGAATCGTCATTTTTAAATATTTAATTTTATTGATATTGAGAATTAATAATTAATATCAATAAAAAGAGAGAGACGATAGTTTTGGGATGATGCTGTTTCTAGGAGTTTTAGCATACAACTTTCGCATTTTTAATACAGCAAATTTTTTATAGTGTATCTGTAATAGTACAATAAATTTCTTTTGCTGCAATCTGGCAACTTAGTAACTTTTTATTTGAGGCTTAGTATTAATAACTTTGTTTTTCTTTCATTTTTATTCTAATACGTTCGTGTTTATTTGAATGCAAATCTGCTGATTGTCATGATGGTCCATGCAGCATCTTAGAAAAAAAGATTAGGTGAGTACATTTGCAATTCTGTGATTCAATAACGGAAGCAGATATGTTATTTTACAATGATTGAAAAATATTATGTTGACATTTTAGTGAGTAATTCAATAAGAAAACTAAACTTGTCTTACAAAAATCTTTTTTTAAAAAAGAAGTTTTTATTAGAAAATTAATAGTTTTATTATTAAAATGTCATTTTTTTCTGGTTGATTGTATTTATAATAAGCATCAAAGAAAAAAAATATAAATATATATTGATTGTATCCGTTTCATTATTCTGTGAAGAAGAATAATATATAGAAAAGAAAAGATAATTTTTTATGAAGATACTCTATATAAAATTTATATATTTTTAATCTCTTATCATTATTCAGTCGCTACTCTTTTAGTGAGAAGATTAAGATAATCAAGAAACATTTTTCTTCGCGAAGAAAAGCTTTGTTGAATTATATGATTATTACTATTATGAAAACGTTTTTAAGTTTAATATCCAACAATATATATAAGGAATATCGAGGAATGTCTCATGAATGAATGGACATAACTGCTTTTGCCATTTAACTGCAGAATTGATTCGCTATCAGCGATTTCATAATTCGTGCGTAAAACAGAGTGAATGATTCGTAAATTAGACAAGGTTCGACATTGCTATCGGACGAGGAAGCGCAGGAGATAGCGAGGCTGCTGTCTCCCACTGGTGCCAATGACGCAATAATAGGTGATGGGATTTCTAATGACAAGGATAAGGAAGGACAGGACAAAGATAGGGACGACCAGGACAACACGCCCGACTGGCTGTCCGATGTCCTGTCTGCTCCTGATTCCAGTCTTATCAATAGTGCTACTCATGATTATAGGTGAACGAGCTTATTTTTTTTATATCTTTTCAGTTGCGCATCTTACATTTTTTTGCAATTTCATTTTTATTCCCTATTTTTTCTTTTAACGATTTTAAGTAAAATTTTTGATTTTAATATTACTTATTTTTGGCGGATTTTTTAATTTTTAAATTGTAATATTTTTTTAAATTTGGTTTTTCTGGATTTTTGGAGGATGAGAATTTTTTAATCTTTGATCTCCTTCAGAATTTAAAAAGTATTGTGTTCTTTGAATTTTTATAATTTGAGATAAAGATACTCAAGTTCTTATCAATTCTTGGGCAACTGGATTTAAGGTCTTTCGACTTTTGGAATTATTCTGAACTTTTGAGAATTACACACTCTTAGCTTCTCTGTCGATTTATCTGTTAACTCTCTATTTATTTCAGTTTGTCTCATAGATCTCGCAGTGACCTGACGATAGATTCGTTGACGGAAAGCCAGATAGGATCGGTCACTGGAAGTGAGAGCGGACTGCTCGGCTCCGTCAGCAGCTTAAACGACACTCATGAAACTAACGATGACACCGAAACCGAGCAACAGGACGATTATATTCCAACTCCAGGAAAAATTGTAATTATCACAATAAAAATACTAGCTTACTTCTTTTTGCTCAGCTCAGTTGAATCAGAAAGTGATAAAAAAACTTGTGATAAAAAACTAGAGAACAGAGAAATATAGATTTATCGAAATAAAGAAATATGTATAGTTTTTCATAACAATTTTTTAATAGTTTAATAATTTTTTTTTTTTTTTTGCCACTTTGATTTTGCGACAACATTACTCTGGTATTTAATTAATTAGGTACTCGTGGAGAATGGCGTACATTATTTCGAGGACGGCCACTTTTGGATGGAAGTGGCGGGGAACCCAGAATCTGACGAAGACGATGAAGACTATCCGTCCACCATGCCCATCAAGAAGACCTCCAAAGTATCCTTCGACACAGGTCCCATGCGTGTTTATTCCACACATTCTGTCAATGAATATGATCGCCGCAACGAGGATGTCGACCCCGTGGCGGCCAGTGCAGAATACGAGCTGGAAAAACGCGTCGAAAAAATGGAGGTGATTCTGAATTGCACTCCTTTTTTTATCCTATAAAATAAAAATAATATCCTCACATTGGAAATTTCGGCAAGTAATATCGCTAATTTCTTACAATTTCTTCTCACGATTTTATTTTTATATTTTTTGAATACTTCGTTTCGTTGTGTTTCTAATTTATCTTTATTCACAAATATAATATTTTGTGATTGCTTCAAGGAGAGACATTTTGAGATGTTAAGAATTTCTTCAATTTTTTATTTTAAATAAAAGTTTCTTCTTAAGAAAAATCCTGCGCTATGATACTAATCTTTAACCTCATCTTATACTTGTATATATTTTCACATATTGTCTTCATCAAAATTTTACCAACACTATACTATGTGAATTTTTTTTATATCTGAAGATGGCTCAATCTAGACGCCGAAATATCGTTTATATAATTTTAATTACAATTTACAGAGCATAATACATTTTATATCTTAGGTTATTATATTGAATTTTATATTTGACTCTTACATGCCCTTTTTAATTTCAATTGTTTTTGTACATTAAGAGTCCTTTATCCTTGTTTAATTTAAACTGATCTTTTCAAAAAACCTAGGTATTTCCTGTTGAGCTAATGAAGGGTCCGGAAGGTCTGGGGCTCAGCATAATTGGAATGGGTGTGGGTGCGGACGCTGGTCTCGAGAAATTAGGCATTTTTGTGAAAACCATCACGGAGAAAGGTGCGGCCGCACGCGAGGGTCGAATCCAGGTGAATGATCAGATCGTCGAGGTTGACGGCAAGAGTTTGGTCGGCGTTACGCAGGCTTACGCCGCTAGCGTGCTGAGGAACACTTCCGGTCTTGTGCGATTTGTCATTGGCAGGGAAAGGGACCCCAAGAACTCGGAAGTGGCGATGCTAATTAGGCAGAGTCTCCAGGCAGACAAAGAAAGAGAACTAGCGAACGCTGCCAATAGGTAAAACAGCGCATTCACGTAACTTGATCTTTAAATAATATTCGAAGATCGAATATTATCATAATATTATAATTTATAATTATTTGTTTTTATAATGACAAATTTTATTGTAATGTAATATGAAACCAATCTGGCAAATAGTAAAATTTATTTTCCAAAAATTAGATATTTTATTTTATGATAAAAGATCCGTTTTTTATAACAATTACTTGACTAATTCAATCACTGACATATTTTTACATTGAGTTCAGTAATATTATGAAATTATTGTGTATTTTGTTATTTATTTTCAATTCGGTTTGAAGACTCCGTCTTCTTTTAATTTAAATACTCATCTGCGTTCCCAATGATGATTTATCCTTGCTCGCAAAAATTCCGTGACGATATTTCGTGGCCACTCCAATGAGAGCCTGAGGCATCTTGGAGTGCTGAGGGAACCATGTTTTTTGTAACCAATGTTTCTGTAATATTAACAAATTTTATAGCGTTATAATAATCAAACCATTAACTTCGATCGACGTTAAAAAAAGAGATACATTTTCCAGGAAACTTAACTTCTCCGATGCGTCTCCCGATGGCCAACGAGGAAGCGAGGACATCTCCGTCGGCAGCGGAATGAGCGGGATCCCTGGTTCACCGGCAATGTCTTCCTGTTCGGAGGGAGAACCAGCACATAGCCCTATTGAGAACTACCTGTCACCTTCTAGTCGCAGCCGATCTCCTATACTTGGCTCGTCGCACAATACTACGCAGAGCGATGTAGACAGTTTGAGATTGCTCTTGCAAGAGGTATTTTGCGTATTTATATTCTGCGCTTTACAACTCGAATGTGTATCCCTTTTTTTCATCCGTTTATTTAAGAATCTTATTCATTCAGATGTTTATACACCTGTTATATGTGTGGTGTTAGTTAGCCTTATTTTTTTGTAAATAGTCATTAGATAATGCATTATTCAACAATGACGTTTCCGTGAACATATACTGTATTTGTACATACTTTCGTCTGTATGTGTGTAAACTATGAGTGCAGGTATCACATATGTAAGTTCACCGCAATCGCACAGTGTGTATTAATTTCATTTCCTTTGTTTTTGTTTTTTTTTTTTGCTTATACGCTATGCGTGTCGTTGGTTGCTTGCAGAGTCAGTATAAACTCTCATTAGCGGACGAGGAAGTGGAAAAACTCAAGGCAAAGGTAACGTAACAGTTATGACAGTTACTTAATAATATTAACTAATCGATCATAATCGAATCAGATTTATTCAAATAATTATAACTGCTTGATTTAATAGAAAATTTATTAATTTAATACAGAAAATGTAATACAAAATCTATTTTATAGATCAAAAGACGCATGTTTTTATACTATAGCATGTTTCTGTTAATTTTCATAAATTTTTCACGCTTTTCTCTTTGCCTGCATTGTAACATCAAAATGCATGAAATAAACAAATGTATATTTTTATAGCTTACAGCTTGTGTGTATTTAATGTACATAAGTAATAAGAATTTCCCATTCTCTATTAATTCATTTTTTATGTTATTATTTTATGCAAAAAAATAAATATTTTATGTACAACAATGTATAATATATATCAAATATTTTTATATATCTTATATTTTTTTATAAAAAGATATTAGCTCGCAATTTTATTGAAGAAAATTCTAATAAATAAAAATCATAAACATTCTCTTTGCTTGCCATAATTTATTAAAAAATACTTAAAATATTTTTAAACAGTCTCTTTACATCTTGCAGATATTTACTGTACTATGTTATTGCTTTGTTATATTACTAAATTGATAACGTTTCGAAACTCTTTCCTGAAGCTGTTTTTTTTTTAATACAATTGCGCATGCTTTCATTACCAGATAATTTTTCTCCTATGCCAATCGACATTAAATAAACTTTAACTTTTAATTTTTGCGCGCGCCAAACAAATATTTGATTGATTATTATTATCATACGATAAACAGCGCAATATTCAAAAAATTATAGAATGTACACAGTTATTTATAGAGATGCACCGGATCGTAAAATTACCGGATACCGGATATCAGATATCCGGGCAGAACGTAACATCGGATATCCGAGAAGGCAATTTCTTCGAGTCGGATATCCGACCGGATTCCGAAAGTGTCTTCTAAAAAAAGAAAACCTATAGGGAAACATATTGTAATTTTGCAACAATGTATAAGATATTAGCATCATGAGTATGCATACTTATTTGGGGAACATTTATATAAGAAAGAATCAACAATTTTATGATATCAAATTTCAATCGGATATCTCCCCGGATAATAATGATATCCGGCTATCCAGTCGGAAAGTAAAAATATTACCGGATAATACCAGATATCCGGTGCATCCCTAGTTATTTAACGATAACTTTTAAAAGAAACATTTAAAAGAAACGTATTTTTACTGAAGTTTTGTACTCAAAGTACTTTCTATTAGGTATATCCCAAGTTGATGCTTTGAAGACACTTTGTCTGTTACATCATATGTATTTTATAATCTTACTTAATTAGTCATATTATAATCTCCATGTTTCGAACAGTTAGTAGAATTGGAAAACAGCGGAGCGAGTAGCGAAGAATATGCAGCCAAGTTACGGGAATCGGGATTACGTCTTCACGAATCGGAAAGAGCGTTGGGTACCGCCCGCCAGGATCTATTGACGGCTCGAGAGATGTTATCGCAGGCGACGGCACAGAATGCAGCTCTACAACAGAAATACGCTAGGGCCAGGAGGGCCGCCAGAGTTCTGCGTGCGGACGTTACAGTCAGAGACGAGTACTATGAGCAATTGTTGCGGGAAAAGGATACGGAATACAACGCATTGGTGAAAAGTCTCAAGGATAGAGTATGTGTCGAAATTGTTTGTCTAATGATATTTGGTTTTAGAGAGAACAAATATTTTTAAAAGATTATTTCAGGTGATCACGTTAGAGGTGGAGCTGACAGAGACCCAGAGGCGATTTGGTCTACCAGTACGGTTACCATACGACAATGCCACTACTAGGATAGTAACACCACAGTTTTCTCGCAAACAACTGCCACCACCACCTTCATCGACTAGCTGCCAGCTTTCTGATACAGAGACTTCTGATCTTAGTAGCCCGGATGATGGTGACAAGACTGCTACTGTAGAGAGGAAACTGCCTCTACCGCTACCGGTAAAGGAAGAATTAGATCGTGCTGTCCCAGCTCATCGTCTGCTAGATAATTCTGCTGGCAAGAGCAAGGCGGAACTGGCCAGCAGAGGCGGCTTGGCAAATCGTCAGCTACCCAGGCGATCCGGAGGTCTCAGCAACAGTAGTTCTGTACGTCATCTCACATTAATTCAATTTAAGCTGTAATTGTAGCATATATTACTTGTTCGGGGATTATGCTCCAAAATTAGAACATAAACCTTAGAATTAATGAAATGAAAAATAAATTTAATGTTTAAAAATTTATTTATTTTAATGAAGTTGTACGATAAAAAATTCCTATTTTAGGATTACGGATTGGACGAGTCGGGTGACAATACGGACGATGATTCCTCCTCAAAATTGACTTCGCAAGACAGCAGCAGGTCACCCAATGACTTAACAGCGAAGCAGTCCAACTTGAGTTCCTATTCCAGCACTTCATCCATCAGTTCACTTAAAGGAAAATCACACATGGATCCTATACATCCTACCGCGATTCGGCAGCACAGCACCATTAGTTCACAAGTCAGGGCGATGACTGAACAAAGTTGGCCCCAATCGCAGAAAAGTATGTCAATGTGTTAGCTTCAATACGTCGACTGTTATCCCAATTTTATTATACATGTGGTTCTCTTATTTTTTGATATATTAATAATTCTCTTATTTTTTGTTATATTAACAATTTTTCTCGGTAGCTTTGACTGGACCTCCTGCATCGTTGGCAGAACAGTTGAAGCAGGTTCTGGCTGAACGGGAAAAACGACTTGGCGGAAATGACTCCTCGAGGGAAAGCTCAGGAGATTTTAGTGATCTCAATAGTCCTCATAATAATGATCCAACTATGGTTACACATCATCTCGTGGAGGAGATACGGCAAGCTGTTAACGAAGCTAATCAAAGAGGTAAATGATAATTAAATAAAATTGAAAATGGACAGTTCGAATTATCGCCAATTTCAATAAAAACAATGATTTCGTTGTAAATTAAACTTATTATGTTTTTAGTGAAAAAGGTATCGATTCCTCCATCGAATTTAATCGGTAGTGCAAGTGCCCCCTGGCATCATCCAGGAAGTTCTCCATCAAGTTTGTCCTCCGGCGGTTCTGTGAGTCCTCCCGGCGTTGATCCTAGTTCTTTAAAAGGTAACATCACAGGTACTTCATAAGTTGTATATTGATGTTTATGTGTCAGCACTAACGCTTCAATCACTCGGTCAGGAATTATAATTAAAAATTCAAATTGAAATTAAGGATTTTCGAAATAATGATGTCAGCAATTTCTTTTAATTAGCTTCTGCGCAGTTAATAGCACTTTATTTAAGGACAGTTTTGCTTTAATTGCTTAAATTTGCTTTAAATGCATGATTTTTCTTCATTCTTTTTTAATGAAAACATTTATAGCTAAGACATTTAACGAAATAATTATTAACAAAATGTAAAATATGCTAGCATCTACAGTACAGATAATGATTAATTTCTGATAGAGTGATGACTAATAGCGTGACAAGACTCTTCACACCTTATACTTACTTTCCATCATGCATGCATTATCAATATAGATTCGAGCACAGTTTGGTTGCCCGCTCACCTAAGCGACTTTGGTTTAGGTGACAAGAAGTCCCACTTCTGGCAGAATGCGCCAGTTGCAGATTGGTCCAAGGAGCAAGTGAGTATTCAATTGATTTGAGAAGAGAAAATTTGCAATTAAGGAATTCATTTTTTCCGCAAATCCTTTTAAATATGTATTTTTAAAAAATATAAGTATTTGTGTATTAGAAAACTTATATTTTAAGAGCTAAATGTTATGTTACTTTCAGTCTTTAATAAAATAACTTAAAAAAAAGCGAACAGAGTTTTTTTCCTTTGTTTTTAATATCTTTCATTTTTCTCTAAAAGCAAGAATATTTTTCCAGGTGTGCCAATGGCTGACCGGAATCGGTTTAGAGCATTATTCGCCCCAATTTTTGGATAATGGCATCAACGGAAGTAATTTACTACGTTTGGAATCGAGGGAGCTGAAGGCCTTAGGGGTTTATGGCGAGGCTAAGGCCCATTTGAAGCGCAAACTGAAAGAGTTAAGGGCGCAGGCCGATCGTGAACGCAAAGAGCGTAAGGAAATCGAGCGAATGCGACGGAAAGCGGAAAAAGCTGCGCGGAAAAAGTAGCTCGCGAATAAATTAGACGCGTTCGGTATCAGTTAGACACCCAGTAGATTAAATACGGATTTTTTTGGGCGCGAAGTGTACAGGGTATCTCGAAAGAGGTAGGGAGGAATTAATACATTAGACTTTATCGAGAGATCGAGAATATTTATCGAAAAAAAATTTAAAAACAAATTTTCCAAGGAAGATTGAGAAGAAATTTGCCAAAGAAATATAGGTGAAACTGGAAATGACGCCGCCCATTTCATACAGGGTGTCACCTAGAAAATTAAAAATCACTTTTAAAATAGGAATGCCATATATTCATCCAAAACAATGAAAAATTTTATATAAATATTCTTAATTGTGCTTTTTTTTAACACGTACAATCATCTTCTCGGATTTCTTTTCTTTTACTGTTTTTTATAATCTTTAGAATATATTTAATTGGTTCCAGGCGCGCACATAACATGCGCGCGCGCACACACACACACACACACACACACACACACACACACACACACACACAATTAAAATAATTAAAATTACTTAAGTATGAAATAATTTATATTTCTTCACAATTGATATTATATAATTATTTCAAATAATTCTTAATATTACTAGCGTGAAATAATAGTATTAAAGCCATATATAGTATTAATTGAAAGAAAATTACTTATTAATTATGATTACGAGAAATAATACGATTAATTAGCAAATCTTCATGAAACATCTTAATATTACTTATCACTAGAAATTAATCATAATTGGGAGGATTATTATTGTTTTAATAATTTATTGATGAATAATTTATGCTAACTTTTGATGAATTTTTAAATTAATGTTGATAACACGAATAGCTATTAATCTTACGATTAATTTTAATTATTATTTTCCAATAATAATTGAAGGCACATAACAACTCAAAATAATTGCTATAATAATCGAATTGTTATATAGCTAGTAACTTAAATTGCCTCCTTGAGACACTCAGTATGCCCTGGCGTTACCTTCGAGATACTCCGCTTCCGTTCAATCATAATCTGTTTCTTTAAACGAGGACCACATGTATTGCGCCTCTGCATTTACTTGTCGCCATACTTATATTATCGCTATTAAGTATTTTTTTTCCTTAGTTATTAATACTATTTAAAAGTGTGTATGTGCAAGTGTAAGTGCGTGTATGTTGTGTATGAATGCGTGTAAAGACTACAGCAATTTAGCTAAACGGTCGCATTCTAAATATGCATATGAGTTAGCGGCTGTTCGATTTTCGCTTTAATAAATGCTGTTCTTTTACCGAAGAAATAAAATCGTGTGCTCTTAATTTTAGATGGGTCGTCTAGAACGCGAAAAATGTGTAATAAAACATCGTGTCATTTAAATACGATCTTTTGTAATTGTATGTACGTATATATAGTATACATACTTATATAGTGTTACATAAGGATTATTCCGTATTTATTTCTACGATCGCGTTTTACGGCGCTTTTTCCATTAAGAATCGATCTTTCAAGTAGACGTTCATACGTCTCTTTTGTCGTCTTCTTCAATTTTATATAAGCAATGCGTCGTCAATTACTAATTATTAATTACTTGTTAACGGTATGTCTCTGATCAGTTATCATGGACTTTGAAACTGTTGAAAGTTTTTAAGTTGAAGCTTTTGTAATTGCCAATGTCTAAACAATTTTATTGCTTGTTAAATAATTATGGCAGTTTGCATTATAATCAGAAAGAAATAGATTATTCTGTAAAAGTTTAGGGAGTGAAAATCCGGAGTGCTTAAGAGTACTAAGCGGTTTTTATATCCCATGTACTTTATATCAATAGTAATTAATATACATACAGTTTATCAATGAAATATATTGATATTTTTTAATAATAGGTATTTACCTATATACGTTTAATTAAATATTAGCATATATTGTTTAATCGATGTTTTTTTTTTTTAAATTTAAATTGATGTTGAATATAAATTCGAATGTTAATAATGTTCTAATGTTAAATAATAAGGAATAATGGTTCTTATACGAATAATATTTATAATATTAATATGAAAAAATGTAATTTATAGTAGCAATAGACTTGAGAATACTTTTCTCATATCAATATCATATCATCTTGTTCTCTGCAATTAAGATTCTCTATAATAAATATTTCGTTGCAATAGATCAACTACTGTATCAATTTAGCCGAGAGAAAGGAATGAAATTGATCAGAGGCAGCCCATACTTTGCAGCTAATTACTTTGTATAAGAGATATCTCTTCGTAATTTATACTTATTCACTCCAAATTTGCTCAAGGCAATCCTTTCACGCACCAAGTCAGACATTGAGAGACTTGCATTCTCCGCTCCCTTATGTTTCCCACAGAATCAGTCAAGTGCTCGCGAAATATTCGAAGATAAGTCCTTCAATCGTCGAGCCATACTCGCGATTCGACTCGAATGGAGTCGCTGTAAATTTTGCGACAGATCTAATGACATTCCACATCGGATAAGAATAAAGCCCGAGCCGCGATTCCCGCACGAGAGGGATCCCGAGCGCGCAAATAGCGCTGCGAAACGCTCTGTTGAGAAAAGAGAGAAAGAGAGAGAAAAGAAGCAGAAAGCCCACATTAGACATGGGAACGAGCGTACTTATTTATAGTAACGTTGAACAATTTTTACGCTCCGTTTTGAACATTTCGAATCGCCTCGTCACGAGTAGTCAGAAATGTTGAACTTCGGGGCGTATCGTGTAAATATACATGTGTACTGAAATACGATGAATAACGACTGTAACCGGTGAGATAATTAATATGTATGTGTATGTGTGTGCATTGCGTGCGTGTGCAAGCCGTGTGAGTCGCGGAGCGACAGGAAGCGATTACAGTGTCATAACGTTACTCCACAAGAGGCATCAACTTTGAATTTTTATGATCATAGATCCTTATAGAAGTCCTCCATTAAGCATTACTTGGCGATCGCGACGCGACACTTGTTGTTTTTGTTGTTACACTCACAACGAATTGCGGGGATGAATCGTCCGTGTTTCTTATAAGAATTGTAATATGATATCAGTTGCTATCGGTGAAACGTCAGTGGAACGATCCTCCTGCACTTCGATTATCCATAACGAAATCTTTTGCTTTTTTCCCCTCCCTTCGAGATACTTCCTCAATTGTACGCTAAGAACTTTTTTGTTTAGATCTTGAGATTTGAGGATTTATCACATGTTAGACGTAGACGCTCTTTGGATATTTGAAATCTAAAGAAAAAAAAAAAACCGGATCTTCTCGTTTTTAGATCTTTGACTTCCTGAAATTTACGATCTTTGTATTTTTAAACTTCAGATATTTTAAACTTTAGAAATTTTAGTTTCCTGGAAACGGAATGTTGTAATTCTGTATTCCGAATTCTTTTTTTCTGAGTTTGTCGGTCCTTCCAGTCCTTGGAATTTTGTAAAACTTCAAAACTTAGGATTCTTCAAACTTCGAATCTTTAAATCTCAGAACTATAAATTTGTGATATTTTAATTTTCATGTAATTTTAAAACCGAATCCTTTATCTTGAGATATCTAAAACCTCTTGTATTTTAAAATGTTTTAGTTGATCAGTTAATTGCAATCCGATTGTTTTAGCCTTAAAACAATTAACAGCTGTTATGTTCAGATCGTTGCATCCTTTTTGCTCTTTGATTTTTTGAATCCTCAAGTCCTGGATGTATTTCCGTTCCTTAAGGACCTTTCACAAAACTGACTGAATTATCATAAGTTATATAGCCAATTTTCAACGAATCACTTAGTCACGTAAATACGAGAAGCGCCTCGCACACGATCTGATTAATCGCAGAAATCCAATAGAGATTTTTAAACGAATCTCGCGCCATTTCTTCTTAATCATCATTCAAAATTAAGAACCGTTCAGAATCAGTAGCAAAAATGAATACAAATTTATATAATTTGGCAAAAAGTGATGACTGAGGCTTTTTTTATCAACACTAGTTTTTCGCATGAATTCATATAAATTTGTATTTAAATTTACTACGGCTCGAGTGGTTTCTTAATTTTGTTAGAGATTTATTTAAACTTGCGTATTTATTGCTAGAACAATAATAAATTTAGCATAATTATAGTCGCGAGTGGTAAACCTGTTTAATTTTATTTCATAAATATTTTGAACTTCAAAATATGTTGATAACATTTTTTCTCGAAAACGTTATTACGCATTTTTCCTACTCGGTTTTGTCAGATCGCGTGTGATTTGAGTCATGTACACATTTGATTTGGGATTGTTGTTCACAAGGGTGATGATTGAAACGATAGAGAGAGATAGATAAAGATGTGATCATGGAGGTACATGCAGAACGGCAGCTTTTTAATATGTCTACGAAAAGTATTGTCAAACAAATACTCTTGAACGTTTTAATTAAAGGTAATTCGTACAGTACATAAAATTTGCCTTTCATTCTTTACGTTTAATGTTTAATTTAATATTTAAGTTTATCAAATAATTTGGCAATTCTTTTGCTTAAACCCTATAGGCGCAAAATATATTCCTAGAATGTTATATAAATATTATTAAAAAATTAAAATAAGTTATAATATTTTGAGAACATTGTATAATATTTTTTAATGTTATGAAAGTATTCTATGAATGTTATATGTCCACTATGTATAAATATCCTTGATATATTTCCTTTAACATCCCTGAAATATTATTAAAATATTTATTAATATTAATTATTTTTGTATTAGTGCAATTAGAATTCATGATCCAATCACGAAAATGTTTTATCAGTCTATGTTGCGTCTTATTCTTAAGGAGTAACGCCACTCTAAAGCTCGAAAAAAAGACGTTTTTGATCATTTTTCACAGAGGTACAATAAAGGAAATGGGAAATTTGTTTATAGGAGTTTATTATACATATTCTGAAGTAAATAAAAAAATTTTTTAATTTACATTTTTAAACAAAATGGCGGCTACGTGATACGAAACTTGAGACCACCTCTCGCCGAAGAGCCGGAAAAGTTTCTCCCACAATTTTCAATCTGGGACAAAAAACCAAAATTTTTTGAAAACTATATATGATTGGCTATAGAAGTACGTAAGGGTTTTTTGATATTTTGTCAACTTTTTTTGTTATAAACAATTTACGGTGAAATTTTTTTTACCGAAAAATTAATTTTTTTTTCAGATAAGCACTATTTTTTCAAAATTCAATATTTTCAAAATCCCCTACGTATTTCTGTAGCCAATCATATATAGTTTTAAAAAAATCGCAGGCGAGCACACGAACATGGGCTCGTGCTTAAATGTGTGGCTACCGATTTCGTCAGACCGCCGTCTGATTCTGTGTCGCCACCGTCAACCCAGAGTTTTTGGCTGAGTAGTCAGGAGCAAGGGGGTAACCACTAGCTGAAATATTGTCCCACAGATTACATGATTTCATCTGATTACAAATAATTTTTTTCACTATTATGAAGTAATTTGGTAAAATATACGATTTTATTTAATATTATACAATGATTTCTCGTGGTTGCACATATAATTATCGGATTATACATATATAGAGATTTTATATAAATTTTATAATAATTTTTCGAGGTTTCTATCCCACGATTACATTAAGTGGTTACCTCCTCGGTTAGGAGCCTTAATATTAATTAATATTATGGTCTATTGAGAAGAATAACCATATTTATGTTAGAGTTATTAAAATCAATATGCAATACCATAGGTGCGTTTGAGGAGACGCTATTAGCGCTATTTTTGTCATTCTATCCTTGTTTTACGTCTAATAAACAAAGATAGAATAACAGAAGTAGCTCTAATAGCGTCTCCCCGAACGCACCACATATGCAATTTGTTGCAATACGTTCTCTTCGTGTGGTTGCTTAGATATATTTGTTTGATCGATATTTTACACAGCGTTGTAAGGTTTTACTGAACAAGAACAGAAGTTGTATCGATTCAAACAAATTGTTTGCGATAATCTACACTTGGATTATGGCGATAATTATAAAAGATTATCAATGGCGACAGACAGATAAAAGAATAATAATTTACGTGCCTCTAAAAAGTCGCCCTAAAAACGTGGATCTATTTGTTATGGATAATTACGTAAAGGTATTCAGAGTATTTTCTAAACATTAAAATGATATCTTTAGATCTAAATAATCAGAATATTTTTTGTCTTTTTCTTTTCTTTAAAGTTAAAGTCTTTCTCTAGGGCCGATATTCATAGTCAGATCTTATATTCAAGACCGTCTTAAGTACGATCTTAAGAAGTCACGAACCAATCAGAAGGCTGCATTAGCATCTTAAGACATTACTTAAGACGGTCTTGAAATAAGAATCAACTATGAATACCGGCCATAAACTCAATTACGCGTTTGAAGTCGGTCACACTTTCCAAAAATAATATTATAATTGATTAATTGACATATTTAAAATACAAAACTTAATCAAAGTTTTAAGGAAAATTTTTTTTATTGAAAATTATTTTTTTCTTTGTATAAAAAAAAATATTTATATTTAAGCATATTTATAGGAGGACTTAATGTTTGAAAATAATTGTTTACTTTTAATTGGAATGATTCTTGAAAGCAATATACAATTTTTAATTAAGAAACTCAATGTGTCAGAATTATATTATGTATAAAAATAATACTCACAAAGATGTAACCAATTTTTATTGAAGATTAGTTTTTCGCCTTTTATTTTGGAATTATTTCTATGGGAAAATGTGCTTGAAGAGGAAAGTGAATGTACTTTGACGGATACCGAAGCTATCTTCTCTTTGCAAAAAGCAAGCTTGGCTGTTTATTGGCCGATTCTCGAGGTGAAAAACATTAGTAAAAGTGAAAAATGTCATGCTAGAAATCAAGTTTTAGAGAAAGCACAAAAGGTTTTGGAAAATCGTGCAAAATGTAAAAAAGGTAAGGATTGTTAATAATATGAACAGATAAGAAAAAAATTTACTTTTTTAAACTGTGAATAGAATAATTGATATATGTATATAATCATATGTAATTACATACATAATTTTATGAATTGTTAAAATTATAAAAAGGACTAAAAAAAATAGAACTTTAAAAAATTATAGTCTTGTTTAAAAAATGAAATTAATACTCGCCACTTACAGAGAAATTTCAAAATCTGCAAAAAGAAGCGATAAAAATACAAATCAATTTGGATACTAACACACTGAATAAAATAGAGGCTTTGAGAAACAGCCATCGAAAGGCCGCGATGCAGGATTTCGAAGATTGGCAATTAAATGCGGAAATACCATTCCTTGAAAATATTTCCGGCAAAGTACAAAAGAATAGGAAGGCATATAGGTATTATTTTAAAGTGAAACACGAAAATTTTTTAGAATATTATAACTTAGATACCTTGAGAAGTATAATAAAAGAAAAGTAGTTGAAAAAGCATAATTCTGTAAAAATTAGCTATTTTATATTTAATCGATATATTTTTCTGAAAGGCCTCCGCTTCAATGGTTCAAAGATGATCTTGATATCATACAATCTCGAGAAATTGACAAGAAAGAAGTAGAAGGAAATCAACAAGATAAATCAATAATTATAGAAGAATTAGAGAAAGAACTAATTGTCGAAGAAAAGTCCGAGGAAGGTTTAACTATAAACAAAGACTTAACTGTTAACGAATCAATAGATCATACGAATTCAAAAGAAGATACAACCCTCAATGAAAATACCGGAAACAAAGCAGATGTAGAAATAAAGGAGACAACAAATGTGAGCAAGGATTTTAATTTTGCAGAATGTTCTAGTTATTACGAGGATTCTGAATCAAATGAAGAGGTTACAACCTCTAAATCTTCGACAAATTCTTTAGTTAAGAAAATGGATCAAAAACTCTCACAAAAATTTTGTACGAAGACGAAGAAACAAAGACCGGATCGGAATTTAATTGACAGGATACTGGAGGGTCGATATCCTAAAATAAATCAAATATTCGATGAACCTACGAAGGCAGTTCCACTCCCTAGAAGAAATGGAACAATCAACGTAACTTTTTCCGAACGGGCCTTCCCCACTCCTGCAAGAGAGAGTTCCTTTATTGAAGAACAGGAAGTATGTATCTTTAATGTAAATTCTACTATGATAAATTTCTTCTTATTAAGAATTTTATGGTAGTTAATTATTTTTTACAAAAGAAAAGAATGTTTAACAAAAACTTGTTAGAAATTCATTTTATCTTAGAAGGGACTCGAGAAAGAAATTAATTTCTTTTCAGCTTAAATTTGAAGTTTTGATTTAATAATGTACAATTTTTAATATAGAGAGATATATGTTTCAAATGCAGTTTGTTTTTAGTGGCTTTCCAAGCAAGCAGAGGCCAGAAGAAAAACAGGATTCGTTGCAGAGGACCTTCGTCCTGAAGAACAGGATCCACAATGGCTAAAAGACAAGGGCGAGTACGTTGGCAAATGCGCTTTGTCGCATATTTTCTAATTCTTAAATTAAATTTTATAATTATTTTGTGTTTTAGTGATTTCTTCAAAACGGGGAATTATTTAGCTGCCATCAGTGCATATACGCATGGAATCAAAATCAGCGACAAGATGGCGGCACTTTATGTGAACAGATCTGCTGCACATTACGCTCTTGGAAATTATTACAGGTGTATTGATGATTGTTCTAAGGTAATTAAAATTACAATCAATAAACTATATAGAATATTTTTTCTAAGTTTAAAAAAAATTTAAAAGGTTGTAGAGAATAAAGAAAAAACATAAAAATGTAAGAAATATATACATGTATAATAATATGTATGTAGATATATGTAATAATAAAATAACAAATTATATAATAAATATTAAAAATATAAATGAAAATAGGGAAAAGGTAAAAATAGGTTGAAATTAAAAATAGAAATATGGTATAAAGATATTTATACATATATAAATTGAAAATATAATTTTATAAAACGAAGGATATAAATAGAAAAGCTTCTATCTCTAAATATTTAATCTTAATTATGAAATATATGGGACACTACATTTGTTAATGAGACTTTTTTCTAGGTATTAGAGTTAATGGAACCAAAGTGCGAAAGCAACAGAGTATCGCGAGCAAGGTGTCACGCTCGTCGAGGTGCTGCGCTTTGCAAATTATCTTCGCCACAGCATGGAATCCCTGAATTAGAAGCTGCTTTAAAGCTAGATCCGAGTAACAAGAGCATTCAACACGATCTATATGCTGTTAAACAATATTTTAATATAAAGGAATGAAAAAAAGGATGACTGATAGCGTTAATTTTCTAAAAATTTTACCCCTGTAGAAATTTTAGAAATATTGTAATTTATTGAAACTTATTTTATTTATTTGTGCCATATCAATAAGTTGATTGGATGTATATAAGATACATACAAGT
This sequence comes from Trachymyrmex cornetzi, assembly GCF_001594075.2. Lineage (NCBI taxonomy): Eukaryota > Metazoa > Arthropoda > Insecta > Hymenoptera > Formicidae > Trachymyrmex > Trachymyrmex cornetzi. Next base: position 134,677 of record NW_017300313.1, read on the forward strand.
ATAATTAAAACAATAAGATATGTAAAATACTTATTTAAAGTGTACATACAAATTACTTAATTCTCTTATATTTATCATATTACTGATGTCTTCTACCGAGCATTAAGTTTGTTTAAACTTTATATTTATTTTAAAAAATATAAAATATGATACGAAGAAAATATCGTCAGCACAAAGTTCTTATTTTTTAAATTCTATATTCTTGATTTTGAATACGTTTGCTTATTTTTACTTTCATATACTTTTAACATTCAGATATAACGTTTGATAAATGCATGCACATATAAATATGGTATAAATATATTGCTAGTATAATCTAACGTAATTTAATATAATTGACCTTAGATTTATATATATAATTCTGAGATGGAAGATTAAGTTAAATTGTTAATTAAATATATTATGTATTAGGAAGGGCTACAAACCCCAAGTGAAAAACCTATATCCCTACCTTTTTATACATCCAGCCGAAGTCAGTACAATTAAAAAAGTTTTTATTTTCGTAGTTTGTAATTTTTAGTTTATAAGCCGTTGCTATTTCAAATATGTTTATATTATTAATTTATTGAAATTTTTTACACGTCTAACATTAATAATGACCCGATCGGAGTCGAAAAACCATTTGTTTTATATTCATTTCTATTTATTTTTGTTTTAATTTGTTTTAGCGCTTACTAATATATTTTGCTTAGCACTTACATTTTTGTTTTCATTTGGTTTGTAGCCCTTTTTAATATATATTTAATTAATTAATTATTTGAACCATTCACACCATGTATTTTAAATTGTTAAGATAAACGAACTTTTTGGTATATTCTAAAATACATTTGAAATAAAGATTCGGAATCGCTGTATATATATGCATAGTTATTTTAGATTTTTTAGCAAAACTTAACAGAATAAGTAAAAATTAATAATACAGTTTTAACAAAATTTTAACCGTCAGAATAAAATAATTATTATTTTAATTATTTATCTAGGGACAGTGTGTTTTTAAAATTGTTTTCTTTAAAACCTGGATTTTTTTATAGCCAGAATTTTATCCGTGCAAGCACATTTAGTATGCTCCACAGCATGGATGACTTCATGATGACGATCTCGTTGTTGATCGATGCGATGCCTGACCATAAAGACGAGGGTGACGTTTCTGGTTTCGGTGGGAGCACAGATCTGTTTAGAATCAGGACAGCATCCTGATCCAGCACAGCGTGTCAGAACCGTGGACGCGGGATAAAAAGCTTCGTCAGGCCCGAGGCCTACGGTCAAGAGATCTTCTACTGCAATCGCCCTTGGTTGGGGCAACAGACATTGAAATTGGTGCACCAGTTGAACGTGGCTCAAAAAATCATTGTCCCTGTATTAAATAAGAAGAATTTGACTACAGAAATATGCACGTTACTACAAAAATGTAGACACGAAAAGAAAAGGTGATAAAGTAAAAATGCAGAGGAAAACATTGATAATCAAATACATTAAGAAATGAAGAACGAAGAAAGAAAGAAAAATTAATATAAAATATAAATAAATCGAAAAAGAAAGTAATACGTGACAGCTTGTTAAAGAAATTGAAAAATCTGACTACATTATTCTCTCACCTGTGATGCCTGCCAACAGCAATTAATGCAAACTGAACGCAGATTACTAACAACAAAAGTTTCGTCATCTTCGAAATGTGACTTTCAAAATGTTTGAAGTTTGATTGAGTTTTCACAATTTGTAGAATCACTCCAGTGTATTGTTTAGTAATAGTAAAAATCAGTAAATTTTAACTATTTTTCAGCTAAATTCAATAATTACTGTAATATATTTTTAAAGCAAAGCACACTTTTTTTTAAACTGATCAACGATGTTACTCAATAAAATTAAGTCTTGAATAGCAATCACAATATTTCCCAAATGTACTTCAATTTGATTCATCGATTATATTCTATTTCAGGAAAACCGGATTATTTTATTAGCAAAACAGTCTTTTTTACATTAAAACGGAATACTGGAACTTCAGATGTTATAAATCCTTGACCTCTAAGGTTTTTAAATCTTTTCCACTTTCAATTGAACAGTAAAAGAAGTATTTTAAAGAATTCAAGAAAGTAAAAGACTCAGATTTACTTCGAATCAAGAAGAGATTCAATTCTTTCAGTCATTTTTAAACCAATCACAAATTAATCTTCACACTTCCTTTGATTTCTTTTTAAAAGAAGAAGCCAACTTCCTTATCTTATTCCCAGAAGTATTTCTCCTTTTCAGAAATATTTAATTAACCATTCCGATAATTTTTTTAAATATGCAATCGATTTTTTCCAAAGGCCAACTTTCTTCGATCTATTCTTTAATCTTCACGATTGGCATCGAAGAAGCCCACTGCAACTACCTCCAAGCTCTGCGATCAGAAATCTTTCATTCTGAGTATATACGTAACTGTTATCCAGTTTTTCCCTCACTTCGTCCTGCCTTCTCCGATTTCTTCTCTCTCGTTGCCACTTGCTCTTCAATTTCTGTTCGCAGAGAGGTCTTCCTACGGATTCCAGGTAAGAGAAGAAGATTTGAGGAGGGATCAATCCAACCGTTCCAAGAAACTCTTCGAAATGACCGTAATTACTAAGAGTACTTCGCGTGACTTTTCTCTTTCTCGCTTCATTTCCTTCTGAATTCTTCTTCCTGTTTTCTTTTCTTTTTATGTGATCACCTGGTTTGGGATGCAGAAATCCGAGAAGTATAGTGAAGATCGAAGTCATATTTTTAAAGTTAAAGTTGATCAAAAATTTTTAATTATAAGTTTTAAGACTTGGCATTGTAATATTCACAATCTTGAAACCGTGTCATTGTAAATTTTACAGTGTATTTTAGTTTTATTTAAAGTGTTATATTTTTATAATATAACACTTTAAATAAAACTAAAATTTCAGTAATTAAATTGATTTAATATTGTTTACTATAAAAGGTATATACCATATAAATTTATATTGAATTAAAAAAAATTAAATTTTCCAATTTTTTTTAAACTGCATAGTTAAAAACTGATTAACTTTTGAAACAATTATTTCTGAGGAAATTTTTTAATCTTTGAGAAAAATTTCTTAAAAAATGAATCTGATATATTACTATAATAAAATATGAAAAAATAAACGCACGAAAATAATTTATCTATACACAAAAATAATTTTTATTTATTTTTATAATGGAGACAGTAAAAAGGAATCTATGCTGCTATTAATACATAATTTAAGCACAAGGAGGAACCACTGCAAAAATATTGTTTATTTCTATGAACGGGAATTACTTGGGATAACAGTTACTATGAACGGGAATTACTTGGGATAACAGTTATTGCGGCTTATGCTGAGATATGATCTATTGCAGTAATACATAAGCGTCTACGTCGTGTCTAGTCGAGTATTCTAAAGACTTCTTTCTTTATTTCCGTAAGACACGCGAATTCACCGTCGTTCAGTAGATCGATAAACAAGAAAAAAAATTATATAGACAGATCTCTCGGGCGAATAATAATAGCACTTGTAACGATAACTGATTTATCATTGTATTTTGTACAAACCAGCTGCTTTAAAAAATTTAAAGATGCACAAAACAAACATATAAATATAAAGCTAAATAAATATTAAATGCAGGTAAATATTAAATATAAATATTGAAATTTGTATTATTTAATTAAATATAAATAATTTAAATAACTGTCAAATGTAAAAAAATATTATTTTTTAATGCTTTCATTTTTCCATTGTAGAATATATTATTAATACATGTATATTCTAAAATTTATAAATAGCGTATTTTTATATGAATTATAATCGCACGATTTTGTTCATCTGCTATAATGTAACTTAATTGTTTACATATGTACATGTAAAATACGAAATTAAATTAAAATTTGTCGATTGTTTGAAGATGGGTTATTTGTCATCGTGCACATTTAAATTGAGGAAATAGATTAAAATTCCTTACACAGATTGGACGAGAGTGGGTCATCGAAAGTTATGACGGAATTCGCACTGTTTTGGCAATCGTATATTTCAAAGAATGAATCATTAAATGATTCATAATATAAAAATTTAATATAATATCTACAATACAACTCGATATATATTCCTTTTTATCAAATTAAACTCCGCGCGCGGTATTAAAATATATCACAAATAAATTGCAACTATAGCAACATTAAAAAAACAGAGGCACAGCCATTTTAAATCATGGAAATTACAATATATTTTTATACAATCCCGGGAAAAAATGTTTAATATATAATTATATATGTATAAAGTATGTTCATATACTATACACACACACACACACACACACACACATATATATATATATATACAGGATGTCCTGTAAGTTTTGGCCAGTCGCTTTTGTGTAGATAGTGCGGACTAAATTGAGTCGAAAAGTCCTTTACCACTTTGCAATTTTCGCGTTAGTTAACAAGATATTAATTACTAAAAATTGCTGAATATATTGATTTTTAATAATTTTTTACTTAAATTTACTATCAACTTTACAGAAAAATAGCGAGAGACAAAAATTGTTTATTTTCTACTCATAAAGTTCTGAAAATTTTTTCAGAATTTTTTCAGAATTTTTTCAGAATTTTTTCAGAATTTTTTAATACCGCATTTTCTCATGTTGGTACAAATAAGAAAATGCAGTACTGAAAAGTTGATGAAAAATTCTGAAAAAATTCTTAGAGTTCTATGAGAAGAAAATAAATGATTTTTGTCTCTTACAGTGTTTCTGTAAAGTTTTAATAGTATTTGAGTAAAAAATTATTCAAAACCAATATTTGGCAATTTTTAGTAATTAATATCTTGTTAACTATTGCGAAAATTGCAAAATGATACAGGACTTTTCGACTCAGTTTAGTCCGCTTTATCTACACAAAAGCGATTGGCCAAAACTTACGGGACATCCTGTATATATAACATTTTTACTATGGTTAAAATTTTTCTCAGAATTTTTCATATAATTTTTCAGAATTTCTATATAATTTTTTATAACTTTCTCACATTTTTTATACGAATTGGAACGTTTCTCAGAAAATCTACATCTTTTTTCAGAATTTTTCATATATGTTAATTATGGAATATCGTAAGATTTCTAAAATTTTTTGTAAGTATAATTTCTGATGAAATGTTATAAAATCTAAAAAAGTTTTTAATATTTTTTTTTAAATTATGGGATGAAAAATTTCAGAATATTTCAGAATTCACTTGTATGAAAAATTCTGAGAGAAGATGTAAATTTTCCAAATATTTCTCAATATTTCTGAAAAATGTTTCAATTCGTATAAAAATTATGAAAAAAATTTTCACCAGGAGGGATTAGAAAAAAGAAGATAAATGAAAAAATTATAAATAAAAACAAAAAAAACAATAGTATTACAAAAGTAAAGAATTCGATAGCTATCGAATTGTAAGTCAAAGTACGCGTTATACAAGAATAATCATCATTAATGATAGTCATTGTTAATGTTAATCAATTAACTCTATAGGAGTCATCTTTATTGTAGAAAAATAGGGGCTCTTAGAACATAGATTAATCATTTTGTGTAATTATAAACTGGACCGTATCACGTTTTATTTCTGGAATGTGAATCTGGTCAATGAATTGCATAAGCCAGGAAGGAAGTTCTACTCATCCGCGATGAGTATTCAATAGTATTCGAACAACTACGTCATTCTTACGTATAATAATGAATGACTTGGCAATTATTTATTAGCAGTTACTTGAAACAATTTAAGATTAAAGAAACATTTAAGAGCAGCAAACTATTTATCTATAATTAATTAATAACTAACATCCGATGTGTATTTTTATAAGTATTCAGTGACAAATAATTTAAAAATTATTTAAAAATTTACAATTAAAATATCCTTTATAAGAGCGCGTATGTTAATATATAGTTGGATAAGATATGAATGATGTCAGCAATAAGGGAACTCCCGATGAAGGAAAGAAAATTCTTCGGCTAGGTGTTCCCACCTGCGTCACACAACTCACCAGGAACGGCTTCATCATGTTTTAGCTTTTTGTAACAGGTGCAAAATTATCTGGCACTGACGAAATTGTTTTACAATCTTGATCTGTATTATAATTAATTTGCGTAAAAAATTAATTCTCCTACATTTTATACATTATTCAATATGTATGTTTATTGCTCAGCTTATGCATATAACGATATTATTAACAAATTTATCAAATAGTATATTTAAAATATTAATTGATTATAAATATAATAGTTTTCTAAAAACAATTGATCTAAAAAAATATATAGATATGTAATGTACGTATTTATAACAAAATTTTAAACAAATTAGTATTTTATTAAAATAAAATATACATTGAATCTTGAACACATAAAACACATACATAAGATACATTTCTCCAGTTTTTTATTATAATTATTATTGCTCGTTTATAAAAAAGATATTAATATAAATAATAAGTAATAAATTGTTTTTATAATAAAGAGATTAACAGGACTCTTAAATTTAACAAAATTTAAATAAATATTATTAACAAAAAATTTTGTAACATATGCAATATCTAGAAAATTCAAACATTCGACTTGCAAATCGATTGAGAGGGAAATTTTGTTTTCTTAGAAGGCACTCATCGCATATTCAATGTTTTATCATGAACTAATTGTAAACTACCGATGTAAAAATGGATACACTCAAAGAACTGCAAAATGTTAAGGATCATCTGAAGATAGCTTAATAAAATGCCGAACCATGTAATGTCTATGCATATGTTGTTCATCTAAATTTTTAATTAAATCTTATATTTTATTTTATTAATGTGACCTACATTTAGTAACAATTATTTGACTCTTATATGTCCTTTATAATATTTATTTAAACTGTTTTTATTGTTATATTGTCAATAATAATATATACAGATATTTTCTTCAATGATACATATATCATATAATAATTGATAAAACAATTAATTACATGATCGACTGTAAATATATGGTTTGGCACGTGACCATACATTTCTAATAAAGTGGCGCCTGTGCAATAAGAAATTCCGATTACGGACGCCCACTGCATATATAATTAATTCTAGAAAAACTTAACTACGATGATAATCGGAAATATTAGATTTACTGGAAGTACATTTGTTCCACCTATGTGTATGAGTGTGTATGTGTGTGTGTGAATCATCTATTTCAGATTAGTTCCCGAGAAGAAGAAAGCGGAAAAGAAACAAATTTATTCTATTTTAAAATAAATTCTAAGAAATATCTCATCCTGGGCAGAAAATAACTTAAACTTAATTTTTTAATGTATAAAATATATATTGTAAAAAGAAAATAACGTTTTTCAAATTGCACAGATTTATAAAAATGTAATTTACAATTAGAATTAATAACACACAATGCCAAATAATTGCATATTTAATTTATATTCACTTCCCATACATCACAGAATTTGCAGCAATATCGCTGCAAAATATTTGCAATGTTATTGCAACATGCAATGTTGCTGCAATTTTTGTGCAACTTTGTGCTGTAGGATTATGTAATTTAACATATATTAAATAGGAACTACGTATAATATTTATTTATTACTTCAGTTCAGACCTTGACAGAATCTAATAAATCTGACGAAGTGTTGCAAAAGATTATTTAATTGCATATTAATTGATAGCCAGTAGTTAATTTACGTAAAAAAGCCTTTAAGATGCAAATGTATCACAGATATTGCATCGTTACTGAGAAAACAAACGTGATTAATACGTATTAATTTAATCTTTTGCATTTGGTTATTCACCTGTCAAGATGACACACTTGGTAGTTATCATATCTTTGAGTTCTGGGTTTCCTCGAGGATTTCTATTTTTCTCGTAAAACGAGTTAGCGCGTAACTCTAATAATCTGGAGAGAAGAATCACGTACAAATATTTTAAATACTTAAATCAAATAAATATTAGACAAGAGGAAAGAACAAAACCGTTGAAAAATTTTGAGTTTTACTAAGTGATAGTAAAATTTACAATTTTTTCAATTTAAAAAGATATAATTATCTTACTTATTACTGAAAAATTCAAAATTTAAGGAATAGTGTTTACTGTTTACTCTTCTAGCATTTACTGTTTACTGTTTACTCTTCTAGCATTATAATAACAATAAGGCTTCTGCAAATAGACAAGTAGGTTTATTTTTTCCGTGTGAAAAGAAGAACAGCATTTTACGGTTCGTGGAAGTTAGCAAAGCAATCGAAATATTCGAAGTAATCATCATTCGCGAGAAGATGATTTCGCAGTCGTTATTAGAAGCCGTGAAAGATGACTTTTAAAGTGACAATCCGCGCAGTAATTGTCCAAATAAATAATGCATGAATATTTCAAATTATTTGCCAATTAATCTACTATGAAAAAAAGAAATCGAATTTTTGGCTCATTATTTGATTCATCAATTACAAAATTATTCATTTTTAATTTTTATATTGTCATCGAATGTTGTATCATAGACTATATTTTATTATGACCGTTTTATTATTTATCATTATTAAAATAAACATTGAAATCAATGTGTTTACATCTTTTTTCCTTTATTTAATAAAATTGTTAAATCATATGTCGTTTTTCTTTTATTACTTATTTATGCCTTAATTATCAGGTATCGCGGAAAGTTCGTGTCATTTTTTCCTTTATAAACATCTCTTGAAAAAACGACACGAACTTTCCGCGGTACCTATTATATATATAATACATTTTAAAATAATCATCTGTGCGCATTAATATTAAAATTACGTGGATAAAGTTCAAATCCATATGTCTTAAACTCAAAGTAGAAGTTTTTTTTAATAGATTTTTAGGGTAAACATTTTTTCCCTGGCAAAAATGTCACTAAGTATCATTATTGTTAAATTACAAACAATATAAGCAATTAAAATCGAAAATTTTTCCACAAACTAAATTTCAAAAAAAGTTAATAAACAATAAAATTATATTCTTGAATGAATTTTAAATGAACTTTATGTTATAAGAACAATTTTTTTAATATAATTCAAAATAAATTTCATAAAAAATGGAAAAGTTGCAATAAACACAGCCTTTCTTAAGATTTTTTTTTCGAACAAAGGACCCCGTACATACGGAAAATGGGTCCCGGCTAATTTGACTGAAAATTTGTAATATGTGTAGTTCTGATCGTCCTGATCAAAAGTCTCCATGGGCACGAAGTAAAATAATGAACAGTTTTTGAGTTATTGTACATCAAACTCTGCCAAAATCGCTGTTTTGATGTACAATAATTCAGTCAAATTAGCCGGGACCCATTTTCCATATGTTTTGTGCGGGATCTTTTGTTATAATATAAAAATTAATTCTAAAAATTGTAACTAAGTAATTTATTATTAAAAACATTTAATAAAGGACCACACTAATCTTATGTAAAATGGATCCCAGTCAAATTGACTGAAAATTTACTATAATGTACATCATGATATCCTGATCAAAAGTCCTCATGGGCACAAGATCCAAAAATAGACAGTTTTCGAGATAAGTTGGATGCCAAATATTGGAAATTCCAACATTTTATTTCCAATATCTCGAAAACTATCTATTTTTGGACCTTGTGCCCATGAGGATTTTTGATCAGGACATCATGATCTACATTGTAGTAAAATTTCAGCCAATTCGGCTGAGATCCATTTTACATAAGATTAGTGCGGAATTCTTTAATCGGAAATATCGATAAAAATATTAATTCTAGATATCAATACATTATTGTTATTTTATTTCCTTAAATTATGTCATTACATTATTCATTATATTTACATTATTCATAGCTATCAATATGCTTGACAGATTCATTACCGGCTGTGACAATTATTATTCAAAGTGCAAAGGGTTAAACAGTAATGGCTGCACACTCGCTCGTAAAACGGTTGCACAATAAAGCGGAATCATCGCGGAAGGCACGCGCGATCTGGACTTTACGCGTGTTCTTGCGTGAGGCATGCGTGCGAGCTCTTCCATATATAAATACTCGTGTGTCAGTAGGAAAATCTCAGTCGGCCGATACTTGGTGCCTGTGTAGCTCTTCTCTCATCCAGCTACCACTGTTCAAAAGTTCACCACGTGATTTTCTTGCTTCTCGAAGGGAACGAAGTTTCAAAAAGGAAAGGAAGAAGAGAAGATATTTCACCTTTCAAGCAAACCCAAGTTTATTGTGCTTCCTTTTTCTTTAGAAGAGATAAATTTATAAAGCAAAAAAAATCTAAAAAATAAATCAATAAAGCAGAGAAAAATCCGAGAAGAAAAAGAATCTCTTCAGTTTTCTGAAAGCGTGGTGATTTCGTTCTTAAAAGGCGTAGTAAGAAGAATTTTTTATCCTTCCTACGTTCTTGATATCTTCAGTTTGATTTAGTATAACGAAATTCTTCTGAGCGAAAAAATCAATGGGACCAAGACCTTGCACGTTCAGTGATCAATAACGATCAATTTGTTGATGCCAGGGATCACAGATCAATTCAGCAATCAAGTACGATTGAGCTTCTCAGTAAAAAATCCAAGTTTTGAGTTTATTTTCCGACTAGGAAATCAGCTAGGACCAATAATGAAAGGCAAACCGAGGGGATCACTTCTAAGACTCTTGATTCTGGTCCTGACGACGGTGGATCAGATGATAGTAGTCTTGACGGCTCATCACAGCGGTCATTATCATCGAGTCTCAAGGAGGATCCATCTGCCACGTGCGATGGAGGCTACCAAGAAGTTTCTCTGCAGAGAGCCCCAATCGAGAGCTTATAATCTAAGGGATCTGGTGCACAGTATGCAACCAAGTGAGAGCGTGAATCAGCCGGTATACATTGTGGTGAAGAAGTGCGACAGCCACTCAGGCTGCTGTGTTAGCCCCGATCTCAGTTGCGCGCCGGTATCGTCGTCGATCTATCACGAAGACATAGAAGTTGAGGTTTGGAGCCTGTTGACGAATAGCACGAGGAGGGTATGGATCAGGATCGAGCAGCATGGCAGGTGCAGCTGCGAGATCAGTAGTGCTAGTGAGAGACTTAGAGAGGACACTCGGCCACCTAGTATACAAATTCTTTGATCCTTGAAGTTCCTTGGATCCTAGATTCAGCGCTGAAGCAGAGAACTGCAAGTAGATCGATCAACAGTTGGCTGATTATCCTGCATTTCGATTGACAACGCTGTACTGGAAGAAGAATAACGTGGAGTGTCAATTGAAATTGGTTACTTAAGACTGGGATTCATTTTTTTAAGATTTCTATGTGTATAGACTTTAATTTCTTAAGGTTTCCTTAAAATTGCGTATCGTAGTAGAACGGAGATTAAAGATGCGACAACACTGATTTGCTCGCCAAGAATTTTTAATATACAGTGCAATCTTATAAGAAAAACTGATATAAAGTGTTGATAAATGTATTTGTCGATTGTAGTTGGGAAACTGAGGACAGTTTTTATAATTAATACTCGACTTATCTACTCCGTTTACGGCAACATGATGGCAGAAAACAAGAAGCGATAAAGTGAAATTAGTTAGCAGACATTACGGACTTTGATACTCCAAATTAGCTTAATTAACAAATTTAATTAAGAAATTAAGAACTAATAGAAAATACAAAGAAAGTCGCTCAATAAGTGATTGTGATTGTGAAGGATTATGTCATGAAGAATACTTTGAATACAAAAATCATTATTTGGATGAGCGAGAAAAAGGAAACGAACCAAATAGGTAAATTAAAAAATTTCAAGATCCAATTTCGGTGACTAGTTTTCCGAAAAAAAAAACTTCGATTCTTCAGTCGATTAAGATTTATGTTTTATATATATAAATATCTTATACAGACATCTATTTTTATTGAGGACCTCTATCTCGTGGTGATATCTTTCAATGTTAACGTATTTATTAAACTTAAAACCGTGCCAAACTTCTTTTTTTATGCAATTTAGTGTTATAAAATAAATGTAAGAGGATTAGGATATCCCATCGGATATCAAAAAAGTAAGCCTTTTAATATAACGCATGTTATATTTCTTTGTGAATATTCTAAACATTCAAGATGTTCTATCTAAGTGATTACACGAAGTGAAGCTTAGCGACGATTATTATATTTTTAGCTGCCTCACAGATTGTGATCGTGAATAGTTTAGAAACACTTAGGACTACTTTTAACCCTTTCGCCTACAATATCTTGTGAGATATGTGGTAAGGAAATCGGGCCAAACATGAGTATTACGGGTGAGAGTTGTGGTACGTCGTTCGTACAAAGCTTAATTTTTTTTAATTTTTAAGAAAAAAGGGTTAATCGACATTGTGATAAAAGGATCATATCAATTTGTAGCGATAATACCAAGTTTCAAAGTGAGATTTGTGTTGGTTCCAACTACTCTTTTCATGCATTCGCATTCGCGTTTTCAATGTGATCTTTATATGAAAGTAGTAACGCGAAGCTAACAGCCACGTTAAATATAACTTCGCTATATATTTGCTAAATGCGATACTGTTCGTGCGGAGTTTACATTAGTTAAACAAAGTCCAGACGCAGCGGAAATAACTGCGTCTGTATGTAAATAGTTTTATACAAGGAGTGCGTGTCGCAAAATTATAGTACTCCATGAGCGATTTTTTTACAAGTTTAACTTCTGTAAATAAGCAATGAATTTTTTAATACTTATTTTATCTCGAATAGATTTATACATTAAATAAGTAAAATAAAATAATCGCGATTGTTATATAAAACGTAAGAAGAAACGTTTTATAATTTAATCTGCAATACAGTATTTTGACAGTTTTAAATTTAACGCAATTTTAGAAAACTAACCATTTATTCGTATTATAATTAATTAATTTATTAATGATTCTTTATAACGTAATAGTAAAATAATAAGAGAAAATCGCGAAAATCGATGTAAAATCAGCGTGTCGAAAGGATTCAATAGTATTCCTGTAGCATCTAATTAGCAACTAATGAACTCGAATATTATTTAATTTTTGTATTAATTAATTTTTATATACCAAATAATTTATGAAAGGCAAAACAATGAAAAAATATTTAAAAATATATAAAAATAAATTGCAGCTTTGACTATTTTTATACTAACTCGTATAAATTTATTTCTATATATGCATATTTGTTACCTCTATATCTTCAATCTTTTTATTTAAATTTTTATTTCAGGTAAAATAATTTCGACTGTTTTCCACTGAATCTTTTCAAACTTTCGTTCAATATTATTTTCGTAATAAAAAGCAATTTAATGATCTTTTTGCTTTAAAGACTTCAAAAGAAGAAACAAGTAAAACATTTTATATAAAATATAAGATTCGAAAAATTATAATAACTTTTACATTATAAAATTATTATATCAAAGTTAATTCTTTATATTTGAGAAAAATCGGTAAGTATATTAGTTTTCTTTTCCATTCTCGAGAAGCTGACATTAATTTTCAATTTTCACGACAGTCATTTCGTTATTAACTGTATCGCTTATCCGCCTGTCTATGAAAGACAGAAATAGCGAAACAATACGTATTCTCGATTTAGCGCGCAGACGTGTGAAAAGAATTGGACTGAAGCCCAAATGAGAGCCGGCGGCGCCGTTCAACGCCAACGCTCACAGACACTTGTTCTAAAGTCAATCTTGAAAAAAAAATCGTTGATTTGCGTACATTGAATGGAACTCGAATCGCATAAAAGTATTGTGTACAAATTATATAATATATTGTTTGCTGAATGCATTTAATTTTGTACTGCATGCTTTAAAAACAGTTTTTTTGGGATCTTCGGTTAAAATGGATTTCAAAATAAATTAATCAAACTCGAAAAAGAAACAGAACACTAACTTCGTTTTTTTTTAATTCTAAAATTTATTACTTTCTTATAATATTTTTAAAGTGACAAAATTATTACAAAATTGTTTTCAACTCTTAAATCTTTATTTAAAAAAAAATCACTTTTTCAATTTTTCTTAGAATCTATTGAGAACAAATATGAAAAAAATGATACTTTTTTTTTAAACAATTAGGAACGTTAAAACATTTATTACATAAATGAATGAATCAGTTTACTGATGTTTAACATAGTTGTGTTCGATAATATAAACTACATAGAATGTCTGGCGAATATAAGACGTACATTAGGCAGAGAAGATGCTGTGCAATATTACGAATATCGGGCATAAGGATATTTCGAGCGCATTCGTCGGCCTCGTGTTCCTCGTCCTCGTCCTCCCTCATTAGCGACCCCTCTAGCCGCATGTCCTCGCATCACAGGCTGTCCTGTGGAAATTGAAATGTTCCATGTTAACATTTGTACATAAAGCTTTTACAAAGTATTTTGAATATAAAAAATTATTTAAATGAAAGAGAGAAAGAGAGATAGATAGACCCTGCGCACAATAGAAGGAATAAGGAATTAGGAATAAAGAATAAACAATTTTAACTTATCAGAAACCGTGTATTCCGATATATCCGATTTCTGTGTTAGGTTAAAATTGTTTAGTCTTTATTCCTAATTCCTTATTTCTGCTATTGTGCACAGGGCCATAGACAGATAGATTCATAGATAGATAAGAGCGTTTATTGTTGTTGTAGGGCAAGCCCTTTAAGAACAAGATAGCAGGTGAGTGACGTTACAAGATGAGAAACGATTTAGAATTAAAAATAATAATAATATAATAATAATGTAAAAACTTATCTGATAACGCAGGGCGGAGACATAATAGAAGTGTGATTGGTATTAACATTGAGAGATATGAGCGAATAGCGACTCATATACTCCGGTTTAATCGAAACCCCGTAAAACATCTGAAAGGCTATACACAATGGAACGTGTAATTCAGCGATTGCTTTACAATGTCAAAGCCTGCGGGGGGAGGGGGGGAGGGGGAGGGAGGGAGAGACAGAAGAGATAGGAGATACGCTAAGCTAAACTTTTTAAAATAATTAGAGTCCGACCGAAACTTTTGCCGAAACTGACCCGAAGCACTCGGCTACATGTCGATTTTAACCGAAACCGAAACCAAATTAAAAAATAGGAATGGCCTATAAAGGCCATGTGTATAACCATGTCCATATATAATATACTTTTTCTTCATAAATATTATAATTTATTGAAATACTAATTTTTCGGCCGAAATTGAAAACCGAAATTTCGATTGTATGTCAATTTTGGCCAAAAAATATAAATACTTCTTCAATATTAAATATCATAATTTAATTATTGAAAAAATAATTACAAATATTAAAATTAATATTTATGAAGAAGATCTATATGGTTTGAGTCGAATCTAACGCGTAATGAGTGTTTGTTTTCAGTTTCAAAAAAGTAAAAGTTCCGATCAGACTTCAAAAATAATAGTTCAAAATCAAGTCAGTATATGCAAAGCAAAATAGGTTGAAGGCTAAGAAACGAGCAAACTAAAAGATGTTAAAATAAGTAAATAATAATTTAATATATGTACATATAAAATAATTATGAGTAGTAAATCATTCATCTTTTATATAAAGAATGTGAAAAAAACTCACGTTAATTAAGACTCCTGACTACTCAGCCAAGAACTCTGCGTAAAGTCACTAGATTGATAAAGTACCGCAAACTCTTTCAGAAATCATGCTTAAAAATGGCCGAAGTGCACATAGTACACGATTCGAACTACTACGGCTTGGTTACATTTACCCCGACCGAATAATATCTTTAAAATGCTCAAGCTCATACAGTAATCACACGTGTGACGTGTACTTTTGTGTTCCTGAACAATTTCGAACTGTACTTACACGTATCCTTCGTGCACTTTTATGCATAAAACTTCTACAACAAATAAATCCATATTAAACTAAAGAACACACAAATTAAGCATTCCTACATATTCTTTGGTCATAAATAAACTAATTACAATTCAACAACATTGATTTACGTACTCGACGGCTTCATTTTCACAAATAAAGTACGTGTATACAAATACGTGAATTCGAAATGGTTGCGTTTTTCTTAAACATGGATGCGAGTTTGCGGTACTTTATCAATCTAGTGACTTTAACTCTGCATTGATGGTGGCGACACCGAATCAGACGGCGGTCTAGCGAAACCGGCAGCAACACCACCTTCAAGCACGAGCCCGTGTCCGTGTGCACGCCGAGAGTGCGAGCGAGACAGCGAGCTCCTTCTCACACTAGTCGCTTGTTTTAAGCGACCGAAAATGTTTTCTCGGCAATCTCGGCCGCTCGGCAGTCCTAGGCAGCAATAAGGGGCGGGAGACATTCTAAATAACACATAAGTTAATAAATTGTAGTAATAGTGTACCCCTCCCATTAATTCAGAATCGTATAAATCGTGTTAAAACGCAACAGTGTATGAGATATTTAATTGTTTACGATTTTTCATAATCGTTATATACCTCCTTTATAAATTCGAGTAGCAAGAATAGTTCAGTAGAAGTAGAATTTTACCGGAAAAAAATTATAAACCAGCATTTCTTTTCACGAAAGTCTCGAAAAGCCATCAGAAAAGAAATGCATATGTTTGAGACTCGAGACTTGTGAAGAAAGTATGCGAAAAAAAATCGAATATTTGCAAAAAGCAACTACACGTTTTTCGCTTACAAAACGAAAGATATTGATTATATGGAAAAAAGTTCGGTATAAAAAATGTAGATATTCGAAATACCTACAAAATGAGACGTGGAACATTAAAATCGATCTATTAGTTCAGTAGAAAAAAAATAAAAAACACCGAAAAAGGACTTTTTTTCACTCGCTCTCTGTTTATTGAGATATAAACGCAAAGCTTTCAAATTCTCGTAAAATGCAGCCCTCGTAATGACGAACAAATCTAGCCCCGAACAAGCCTGAAATGTTCATTAGTTTTTGCAAAAAGCCATTTGTTCACTGAAAACCTATTTGTGGAAAACTTAATTTCTTCATCTTTGCGCAGTCGCACAGCAATTTACAGGGGTGATTTTTCTTCTTCAAGAGTTGCACTATCACGTACATTTAACAAAATGATTTTTTGCAGTTAAACTATTATAAAACTTAAAAAGTGAGTATCTTTTTCCGTATAAAAAAATGGAATAATTCTGTTAATATGCATCATATCAAATAGCCGTGTGAAGCATTCGACAACTGACATTTTTCTACGAATTTAAAAAAAAGATTATCCTCCGATTATTAAGAGTCGAGATAACAATTTTTTTTCAAAAAATCATTATGGCTCTAATTTTTAAGGTTAAGAATTCCGACTGGCACCAATTTATCAAGAATTGAATTTGCTGTTAAAAATTTCTCGAACTTTTTGCTGCCGAAAAAGTTTGTTTAAAACCACTGGAAAATTGAAGAACGCGAGCGAGGCAGTGCGCTGGGCGGAGTGGGGGAAGCCCCGGCGCGTAGTCGAGTGGGGAAGATCGGGCCGTTCGGTGATTCGCGCGTATCTATTTTGTGCGTTAAGGCGATGCTAAAGCCCCCTTGTTTTACCACATTCCTATTCGGTGGGATTTCTCCGTATTGGATGAACGGATTGCAAAAGTATTATTACTTAAATTATAGTACGCACACAGAGGATGTTTGCTACACTGGATTTTATGAGAAAATCGAAAAAAAATTATAAAATTTACTTATTTTTGGCTCGCACAGCTGTCACCTCGGATATATATTTGCTTGATATAAGAGTTTTAGAGTCCATATCTTGAAAATAAGCGGGCAGCAAACATCACATTATTGAAATGAACGATACCGAATTTGTAGAACTAAGATTGAAAGTCTAGAAAAGATATATTCCCACCGAATAGGAAATACGTGTATACAGATGCTTTGCGGAGACTGGGACTGTCAACAGAGCCGAAATTCCGTGTAGTAGTAGTTGCGCGGTCTTGCGATAGATGGTGCTGGCATATGTTAGATAAGAACAGATGTATGCGTTTGAGTAAGACAGAATGATATATATTATAAAATATAATGTAAAAACTAAATCAAAGATGTCGCCACTATTATCGAAATTGGAATTAAAAAAGTCTGTACTATCGACCTTGATTGAGTTGGGTAACCGGTTTAGCATCCCCTTAAGGGGATGCTGGAGTGACGGTTGAAGTTAATCAAGGTCGATAGTACAGACTTTCTTACATTCCAAATTCGATAATAGTGACATCTTTCATTCATTTCTTATACTTATTATATATCGTTGTGTCTCGCTCAAACGCATTCATCTGTCCTTATCTGACATATTGCAACGCCATCTCTTAGAAAGAGATCAACTAAAATACTGCTCGGTTTCACGTCAATTTTATTCGTAGTATACGAACGAAATTTTTGGCGACTCTTTTCTCTTATACCAAAGCCCCTACATCGTTTCTAAAAGCATAGGATTGTTCTTCAAGGTTTTCTGTAGGCTGCTGACTACTTATTTTAAACGTGTAAAATCTGAAACTTTTATATGCAGCACATATTGTGACGAGTTGACTGCAGGAGCCGGTGACAAAACTACAATTTTTGAGTATAGAGTGCATGTCTGATTAACAAATTTAAGTTACATTAGCTATGTTTCTTTATTTAATATGCTGTAAAAAGTGTCCAATTGGACAATTAAATGTATCGAATTATCAGTATAAAATTGTTTTTGTGAATTTAATTGCAGATGCAAATATAACATATGTAAACAAATAATTAATAAGTAATTTGCCAAATGTTAGCGTAACTGTTGAAGATAGTTGCAAAATATATTTTTCATGTAACACTAATTTACTTTTATATTTGCGAAAGTTAGTGTTATATCTTCAACAGTTACGCTAACATTTGGCAAATTACTTATTAATTATAATATTTGTTTACATATGTCATATTTGCATTTGCAATTAAATTCACAAAAACAATTTTATACTGATAATTCCATATATGTAATTTTTTAGTAATAAACCGAAAAAATAAAATTTCAAGATACAAAAAACTAAAAATATACATAAAAACTAAAAATTCATAGCTAAAATTACTTTGTGAAACATTTGGTTAAGCTATTTGCTTATATCTCGTCGAGCTATCCCAGATTTAAAAAAATCAAATTTCTACATCAATTTATTGCTGAGAAAATGTAAATTTAGTAAATTTTAACGTACGAAATCAGATACATGCGAGTCACTGAACGGCCCGATCTTCCCCACTCGACCGCGCGCCGGGGCTTCCCCCATGTCGCCCAGCGCGCTGCCTCGCTCGCGTTTTTCAACTTTCCAATGGTTTTAAACAAACTTTTTCGGCAGCAAAAAATTAGAGAATTTGTTAACAGCAAATTCAATTTCCTTGACAAATTGGTGCCAGACGGAACTATTGATTTTAAAAATTAGAGTCACAGTAATTTTTTGAAAAAAACTTGTTATCTCGGCTCCTAATAATCGGAAGGTAATATATTTTTTAAATTTGTAGAAAAATGTCAGTTGTCGAATGCTTCACACGGCTATTTGATATGATGCATATTAACAGAATTATTCCATTTTTTTATACGAAAAAAGATAGCCACTTTTTAAAGTCGTTTTATAATAGTTAACTCCAAAAAATCGTTTTGTTACTAAGTGTACGTGATAGTGTAACTCTTGAAGAAGAAAAATCACCCCGGTAAATTGCTGTCCGACTGCTCAAAGATGACGAAATTAAGTTTTCCGCAGACAAGTTTTTAGTGAACAAATGGCTTTTTGCAAAAACTAATGAACATTTCAGGCTTGTTCAGGGCTAGATTTGTTCGTCATTACAAGGGCTGCATTTTACGAGAGAATTTAAAAGCTTTGCGTTTAAATCTCAATGAACAGAGAGCGAGTGAAAAAAGGCCTTTTTCGGTGTTTATTTTTTTTTCTACTGAACTAATAGATCGATTTTGATGTTCCACATCTCATTTTGTAGGTATTTCGAATACCTACATTTTTTATATCGAACTTTTTTCCATACAATCAATATCTTTTGTTTTATAAGCGAAAAACGTGCTTTTCGCAACTATTCGATTTTTTTTCGCATATTTTCTTCTCGAGTATCAAACATACGCATTTCTTTTCTGATGGCCTTTCAAAGATTTTCGTAAGGAGAAATGCTGGTTTATAATTTTTTTTCTGGTAAAATTCTACTTCTACTGAACTATTCTTGCTACTCGAGTTTATGAAGGAGGCGTTATACGCTTATGAAAAATCGTAAACAATTAAATATCTCGTAAACTATTGCGTTTTAACATAATTTATACTATTCTGAATTAATAGGAGGGGTACACTATTACTACAATTTATTAAAACGTATATGCTATTTAGAATGCCCTTCACTCCTTATTTGATGCCTAGGACCGCTGAGCGGTCGAGATTGCCGAGAAAACATTTTCGGTCGCTTGAAACAAGCGACTAGTGTGAGAAGGTGCTCGCTGTCTCGTTCACTCTTGGCGCACCGCAGGCGGACATGGGCTCGTGCTTATATGTGTGTTACAACGCCGCACCACAATAAATGGCCTAACTTATAGGCATGAAAAAGTGACGTTTTGACGACGAAATTTATGTTGCGTGCTATTTCGTTATTATTTGCTTAATTGTGAAAATGTAACTTGTCTTGTACTTATCAAAGTCGTAATTATCGATGAAAACTAAAGTTATCTTGATTTTGTCTTTGATTGTTATCTAAATTTTATATGTAAAAGTGTATATTTTACTTGTTTTAATAGCTGTCGGACCATGTGTTTCTGCTCGAATATAAATTCACTTTACGCGTCTTTTACGACTATTTACTGACTGTCAACGCAAGAAAGAACAATTTTCATCGATTTTTGCAAGTGTTTTAAAGCGATTTCGTCAATTTGTTTCATCGAAATTGTCTTTATTTAATAGTGGGATGCAACATAAATTAACGTGTCATTCCTCGCTTCTGACGTCACGGTTCCAACATGGCCGCCACGACTAGTCAGGAGCCTTAAGGTAAAAAGATAATGTAATAAAAGAAAAGATCTTGTCTCGAAATAGACGAATGAAATCTTATTTAATCGTGCTTCGTTTCTCACCTCTACCCGACTGAGTTTCGCCCCACACAATTGGTGTAGGTCTCGCACCTCTTGCCCTCGGTGGAAAGGGTGATCTTGGCGATCTTCTCACTGTCATTCCTCTGGCATTATTGGCGTCACTTGCTGCCGCCAGACTCGCTGCCATTGTTCTTTGTCGTGTGTTACTAGACGGCGATGCTTCTGCTTCCCGATTCTCCTCCTCGACTTCTTCTTCGACAAGTTCGCTTCCTGCCTCTTCCGTCGCTTCTGCCGTGTCCACGGCATCATCCTCTCCGGATGCTAAAACTACTGGTTCTTCTTCCCTCTTTTCACCCTCCGAGCTCACTTCTGTGAAAATAAAAACAATAAAATCGCATACTCATTTTCGCGCACCGCGCGCCGCGCGTGCGCGCGTAGAAACTAAATTTTTTTAAAATAATATTTAAAATAATATTTGAAAATCAAGATCGTGTATGCAAAGCAAAATAGGAAGGTTGAAAGGCCAAAAAAGACCAAGCCGAACGGTGTTCGAATAAATCAATTTAAATCAATAATAATCAAATGAGAGAGAGAGAGAGAATGTTTTAAACTTTTGAATATGATTAGATTTCAATGAAATACCTTCGCTTGGAGTTGCGCTAGATTCTGTAGCTTCAGTGGAACCTCGTTGTTGATCATCAACACCAACAATATGAATGCTGGGAATGTTAGAGTCCTCAATATTATCTCCAGAAGTGACCGTTACAGTAACATGTGTTACGGTGCTCTCTTGTTCTTCAGATTGGCTGCTACTAGTCTGTTGCAATGAAGCGAAAGGGAAACATTAGTACCAATAGTTTCGATCCTTGATGTTTTCATAAGAAATTATATTAAAAACATAAATTTTTTACCGAAGGAGGTAAATCCGCAGCTGGGGAAACCTGAAGCGGTGTCGTGGGAACACTGCGACCAGTTCCACCATCCTCCAGCTGTGTCAGGTCCATTCTACTGTCATCCAGGCTTTCCTGGACAACAGCAGAATTGGTTGAACCAAAGATCCTAGTGTTAGAGCCTGTGGATGTTGTCAAAGACGGTGTCGAGGAAGCTGTCGTAGGTGCTGAAGAGTCTCCAAAAGTGAAACGCCCTTGCGGCACCTGCGGAGAACTCACAGCTTCACCGAAACCATCGCGACGAGGAACAAAGAGAGTAGGTGTACTTGGTACGATACAGTCGTCACCGCCATCTTCGTAACCTTGTTGTGGCTTTGGGGACAAAAAATTATGATAAAAAATTGGAATGATGTAAACTTTTTAAAATTTAATAATTAAATATCGTACAAGTATTTTAAATACCAACCAAAAGAAGATGCTGCTGTTGCTGCTGTCTGGGCATGGGCGCGATTCCTCTAGAGGACATGGCTGTGAAGGACGTGGCGGGTTCGGCGGTTGGTCCAGCGCTACTTATGGCTTCGGACTGTTGCTGATTTGCAGGAATAATTGCTTGGCCTTGTCTAGAGATTTCAACACTGGTGGAATCCTCCTCCATAATAATTTCCACCTCATTATTGTCTCGTTCAACTTCGACTTCGACTTCATAAGGCATTTCTTCCTCTTCCTCTATCTCTTCATACGTATCATTGTCAAATTCCTCCTCTTCCTGTGCTTGATGATTGCCTCCACCTTCACCTTCATCACAGTCCACCACTACTACGCATCCTTCTTCTACTTCTTCGTCTTGATCCCTCTGACTTGACGTAGGCACCTGAAGCGTTAAATGATTATCAATATTAAAATATTAAATCAATATTAGAAAGAGTTAAAATATTATTTTTGAAACTAAAAATTACAGATACAATAGAATACAATAGAAATGTAAATTGTTTCTTCTTTTTATACTCCTAATCTCACCTGATATTCCACTTCCGAAGCGCTGGCACTCGCGGTTGCGCTGATATCCGGTCTGATCCTCTTTGTTTTCGGACTCTGCACTTGCTCCTGACGTCCATGGTCCAATCCTTCAACTATCCCGGAACCAGAGGCGGTTGAGTCTCGACCTCGAGGTCTCTTGAGTCCCGTGGAAGCTTGAGAAGTACTGACCGACTGTGTGGAGCTACTCGCCACTGTCTGTTGCTGATCACTAACAGTAATCTGCTGCTGCTGCTGCTGTTGCTCTACTCTGGGACTCACTAGCGCTACTGTTTGTTGCTGCTGTTGTTGCTGCTGCTGGCATTGTTGCTGTTGCGGCTGCAAATTAAGTGTCTCCGCACTTTCTGGGTCTTCTCTCTGTGTTGACTCCGCCGATTCACTTAACTGTGGTTGCACCACTAACTGACGGAGACTACTGGTTTGTGCACTTTGTGAAGAAGTACTGGTGCTCGCTGGTTGGAAGTCGGTCAGACTGCTAGTCGGCGAGCTCGTCTCTGTAGTGTGTACTACCTGTTGTTGCTGCACCTGATGCGGCGCAACCATAACTGGTGCACCAGCTGTAGTTGGTAAAACTGCAGCTGTTCGCGACTGCACCACCACACTCATTGGTCTAATGCTGGCCAATGGTGTTTCCGCTCTGGCAGACATCGGTTTAATGTTCGCTGTTGGTGGCTCCGTAGTCGCGCTTACCCCGCTTACTCCCGATAACTGTCTTTGGAGTTGAGCAACCCGCTGTAAAAGCGCTTCCTTTTCTGCCTGTATCTCTGATTTCTCGTGCTCCAATCTAGACATGCGACCTTCCATCTGAGATTTCAGTGCCACTAATCGTGCGTCATGCTCTGTATCAGAATCTCCTTGAACTCCGGCGCTGCCTCCCGTAGATTCTATCCTGGATTTTAGATCCAATAATTCTTTCTCGCAGATCTTCTTAGACTCTGTCAATTGCATAATCTTCGTTCTGGCGCCCTTAAGCACCTGTTTCGCTCTCTCTTCCTTCTCTACACTGCTGCGATTCATGGCTTCAATTTCTTTTCGCAGATTATCAGCTTCACTTTGAGCTACTACTATTTGGCGAGTTACCTCATCTATCTTCGTCGTGAGCTCGATGTTCGCTTGGCGAAGTTCCTGGCGGCCTTCCTCTCGCAGTTGATCTTCGCGTTCTTGTGTTGCCACACCGGAAGCATCCTCGTTTCTGATTTCCTCATTGCGATTCTTCTCTTCCTCGACGCTTTTCGCGAGTTCTTCAAATTGCGTTTTATACTTTTTAGCTATTTTGCGGATCTGAATTTCCTTGTTTTTAACATCATTAAGAATGGCATCCTTATCACTTAACTCCTTCCTAAGGGAAGCCAAATCCTTCGCCTTCGAAGAAGAATCGGCTAGTGCCTCATTAAGCTCCTGACCCAGCTTGCGAACCTCTTCTGATGCTCGCGACATATGTTCATCTTGAGTTTGTATCTGTCTTTGCAATTGCGTCAGTTGCTCCTCGAGTTTCGCCTTTTCTGTTTTCACTTGATTGAATTCTTCGGTTCTCTTTGTATGAGTTTCCCTCTCTGACGTCAACAATTTACTTAGGTTCTCTCTTTCAGTTTGAAGTCGTCGCCAGTCTTCAGGGCTAGCCTTATTCGCTCTTTCCAATAACGTATTTGCTCTTTGCCTCCATCTGGTTGCTTCGCCTTTCAAGCTAGTATTTTCTTCTGTCAAAGCTTCTGTTTTGGCTGTCAAATCTCTGGATATATCTCGAAGAGGTACTACCTCTTCCGATAAAGAGTTCACTTTGGTTGTAAGTTCGTTGACTTTCACACTAAGACTATCTCTTTCTTCCCTGAGAATTCGATTAGAATCAGTGATGGCATTTAAAGTCTCCACCTTGCGCAGCAATTCTGCATGCTTGGATGTGGTCATTACATTAATCTCGGACTTCTCTCGTTCGGAATTTAGCGAAGTTTCAGTTTCTTTCAACCGCTTCTCCACTATCTCGACCTGTGATTTTAATCTGAGATTTTCAGCTCTAAGAACATCGGTTTTGGCTATGGCCAAATCCTTCTCTCTTCTTAAATATTTCATAACTCTCAACAATTGTTCAACTGATTTGGAGTCTTCCTCCAAAGAACTGAAACTCTTATTTAGAGCTTCCAGGCTAGTATCAGGACTGTCTCTTCCGCTGCTAATTTTTGTCTGTTGACTCTGCATGATGGCTACTCGATCACCCAACTCCTGAATCTGATTGTGCAGAAGTACATTCTGCGTATCAAGATCCATAATTCTCTTTTGAGTTTCTTCAACCTCATTCACAAGCTTCTGTTCTCTTTCTTTTGAGGCTGATTTCTCAACTTCCAAAGCTTGCATTGCTGCATTTCGTTCTAGAGTCAAAACATCAAGTCGCTGCTGAACATGTTGAGCTTCCTCTTTCAACTTTGTCAAAATCTGCAAAAATATTTATGTAAAGAAATAGTATATAAATTCATATAAATATATTCCTTCGTTATTAGACTTACCTGCAAATCGGACGAATGCTGCAGCATTTCTCTGGTGTATTTGTCTTCTGCTTCTTTGACAGCGATAGAAGCAGATTTCAGATCTGTCTTTAACAACTCCAATTCACCTTTCAACTCATCGAGTTCTTCAATCTTTCTCTCAGCTTCAGCCAATCTATCCCTCAGCTCCGAATCGGTTTCTTGCCTACCATTTGATATCTTCGCCAGGTCATCACCCAATTCCTTCACTCTTTTTTGCAATGAAATGATCTCCACACGTGATTCTTTAAGAGCATTCTCTAGCTCTTCTTTACATTTGTTATATTCAGTTGTCAACTCTGTCAACTGTGTTTCTGCGCTCTCTGCAATGTCACAATACTGCTGACTTTGTTGTCTTGCTGCTTTTAACTGTTCGGAGAGTGAATTTATTTCAACCTGAGAGATATTCAATTGTATTTCCAACTCCTTTACCCTCTTCACAAGACCTTCATCACCTGTCAAAGGTTTAGTGATGGAATGGGCAGCTGCTTGTCTTAATTTATTGTTTAATTGATCAATTTTTTGACTACTCTGAGTTTCAGTCTCTCTCGCTTGATCTAACTCCATTCTCAATCTCTCACATAATTCGCGTTCTTCTTTTAGTCTTTCTTGAGCAGTCGTCAACTGTCTCTCTAAATGACCCGCCAATTCTCTGAAGCGATCCTGTTCTTCCTGAAGACGACGTCGAAGAGCAGCGCATTCCCTGTTGGCGTCATCGAGTCTCTGCTCGGCCCTAAGCTGTCCTTCAGCCTGGACTCGCTCCAAGCTAGCCTTAATAGACTCCATATCTGCCTTAAGCAATGCTTGAGTCTGTCTTTCTCTTTGGTAAACTTCTCGCTCCTTTAAGAGACGTCCCTCGGTGTCCCGCAAAAGTTGACGTTCCTGACGAAGATTTTCTAGTTGAACTTCCGCTCGAGATAAGCGAGTTTGAGCGGCGAGCGTCTCATCTTTTAGTATCATAATACTTTGCTCATGTTTGCTAATGGTGATGTTGTAATTGGTGCATTTCTCCTCAAGTGCTTTGATCTGAGATTTGTATGAAGCGACATTACCCTGCAAAAGTGAGAATCTCTCATTCGCTGAGTCCAACTGCGCCCTAAGTCTGCAACACCTCGCCGAATTCGATTCTGCTTCCTTTCTGAGTCTTTCAACTTCTTCACTCAACATCTTTTCATGCGCAGTTCGTTCTTTGCGATATATCTCGTATTCATCCGAAATATGTTTCAATTGATCTTCAGCTTCCTTTAATTTCTTGAGCAACTTTTCTTTTTCTTCATCACTTTTCGTTGTCTTTGACTCCTCTTCTGATTTGGATTTGCCCTCTTCGATATCTTTATCCACTTGCTCCTTCTTTTCATTGGAATTCTTCATGTGTTGATACATGTTTTTGTACATGTCTCTCTGCTTTAAGAGACCATCCAACATTTTTGACTGCCTATCTTGCGCAACTTGCATCTCTGTCAATTGTTCCATGTAACGATCTAGCTTCTCCTTCATTTCGCCCGAATTTATTTCATCGGTGGCTCGCTCCATTTCTTCTTGTCTGGATGATAATGCGCGGACAATTGCTAAGAGCTTCTGGTTGTTCTCCTGCAATTCCTCGATATCTTTAAATGTTACCAACTTTTTACTAATGATTTGCGATGACGAGATGTCACCTGTGTCTATAGAAGAAGACAAATTTCTCGTTTCCATGTGAGTGTTGGTGCGGCTTTCTTGGACTTCTTTGAGCAGATAACATACCTATAAAAATGTCAAAAAATGTTTGATAATTATATATCACGATGGGTCATTTGAATTTATCACTTAAATTCTAGTTTGTTGTGTAATAACTCACTTGTCTAGCTAAGTCAGACAATTCAGTTTTCAGCCTTTGATTTTCTGTAGAATGATGCTTGGAAAGACGATTAGCCTCATCGGAATTTTCATGAAGACGTTGATTCTCTGCGAGAAGGTCGTCCAGCCTGTTTGTTAGGGTCGTAATATTCGCCATAGCCGTTTCATAATCTTGACGTTGTTGCTGCAATAACGGTGCCTTCTGCTCCAGTTCGCGAAGAATTACATCCATCTGAGACTTCAAGCGTTCATTTTCTTCACGCTCTAAATTTAAGTCATTGGTGACTTCAACTAATTGGGTGTAAATCTGCGTGAGGCTTAAACCTTTTCGTAACACTCGACTGGTTACAGCTGCTGCTGGTGCCAATTGTTCTACCGCTTGATTTAATTTCTCTATAAAATTTGTACAAATATTATAATAAATAAAATACATCTAATAAAAGAAATAATTAAGAATATAACATTACATACAGAAAATCAAATATGATACCAGCATTAATGTATTGAATATGACAAAGAATTAGATACGCGACCCACCTTGTTGAATATTCTTCAATAATTCATTAGCATTTTCTAACTCTTTTGTCAGTTCCTGGATATTTTGTTCTTTGTCATCAATATCTTGTTTGTGTTGGACCAGTAACTGATTGTACTTTGTCTCTAATGTTCCATATTCTTCCGCGGTGCTATCCACAAGTTTCTGTAGCTCGCTTGCTGCATTAGAAAGTGCCTCGGCTTTAGCATTAGCATCATCCTTCATCGACTCGTATAAGCTAGCTAGATTTTTCTGCGCATTGATTTCTTTTTGGTAGGAATCGTTTATAGCAATTTCATGGGCACGCTGTTGTTCCACTTTCTGAGCCAGTTCATCGGACTGTTTTTGAAGAGAAGAAACCGATTCTCGCAGTTGAGAATTGGCTTCATTGGCTATTCGCAATTCTTCCTCGCGCTGGGATAATTTAGTATCAATTAAAAGAGCTCTGGCGGAAGATTCAGATCTTGCTGTCTGAAGTTCAGACGTTCTCCTAGCCAACTCTTCTTCAAGGCCTGCCATTTGTTGGGAGAGAAGCACTCGTTCTTGCTCCAGTCGTTTCTCTCTACATATACGTACGATTTAAATTAAAAATATATTTTGTATATATAATTAAAGATATATTCATACATGTATATTATACAGGGTTTGGAAAATAATAATAAATCTTTCGCATAGGGGCAGAATGGACTAAACTGAGAAGAAAAGTCCTCTATTATTTTGCAATTTTTGCAATAGTTAACAAGATGTAAATTGCTAAAAATTGCCGAAAATTGGTTTTCAATAGTTTTTTACTCAAATATTATTAACTTTACAGAAAAACTGCAAGAAACAAAAATTGTTTATTTTCTTCTCATAGAGCTCTAAGAATTTTTTTAGAATTTTTTCTGAATTTTTTAATACTGTATTTGCTCATATTGGTAAAAATGAGAAAATGCAATACTAAAAAGTTGATAAAAAATTCTGAAAAAATTCGAAGAGTTCTATGAGAAAAAAAATTAACAATTTTCGTCTTTTGCAGTTTTTCTGTAAAGTTGATAGTATTTGAGTAAAAAAATTATTGACCAATTTTCGCCAATTTTTTTAGCAATTAATATCTTGTTAACAATTGCAAAAATTGCAAAATGATAGAAAACTTTTCTTCTCAGTTTAGTCCATTCTGTCTCCATGCGAAAGATTTATCATTATTTTCCAAACATTCTGTATATTAAGAATGTATTATTAAAATTAATTATATTGTTACAAAACGCATAAAATAAAAAATTTAATAACTCTAAGTAATAATATAATGTAATTATATGTATACTTTATAAATATGCTAAAAAAAAACAAGTTTCATTCAAGTATTTAGAAAATAGGAAATAAAGGCCCAGGACTGCAAATCGACGCCTGAGCCATAGAAGGTGCTATATCGAGAAAAACATGAAGAAAGGTTTATGTCAAAAAATGAATGAAAAGCGGTCTATTTCGCATAACCCCGGATCTACAATAGGGTTTTAAACCTTAAGCCATAAGAAATGGGCGAATCACAGTCGCTTATTCTTCTTGGATTCGACTGTAATTGGTCAGTTTCTTACGGCATAAGGCATAAAACACCTATTGTAGATCCGGACTAAGGCGTGAAGATCGGTTTATGTCGGAACGCATACGAAGTACAATTTATATCGAGAAAATAAAGACGGTTCAAGTCGCATGAAAAAAAGAGGTTATATAGCAATATATTTTCTTCTCATAAATTTTATAATGGTACGACTGAGAATGGGAATCGTCTTGATTTTCAATCCTGTTTCTCGCACTCATTTATTCGTATATTATTTAATTTTCCGTAACTAAATTTGTATAATTTATGAGTAGCGAATATCGCGCTACATAGATCCTTCTTTAATTTCATGCAACTTGAACCGTTCTTCTTATTTTCTCAATATAAACCGTACTTTGTATGTGTTCCAACATACCGGTCTTCACGCCTCACGTAAAATAGATCGCTTTTCATTCATTTCTTGACAGAGACCTTTTTTCATGTTGTTTTCGATAGCACCTTCTACAGCTCAGATCAGGCGTCGAAATATGGTATATATGCATGTACATGTATAGTACATACAAATTCACAATGGATTATAAATAAGCTAGGCCAGTCCAATTTGAGCTCCGGACACAAAAAAATTCAATCTGAGTTAGACTTTTAACGAGGGATTGTAAAGCGTTGATATGCATCTAAGTGACGCTTATCGACACTTTATAGTTTTAAAATCTTACATCGACTTTTTTTACGTCAATGGCTTTGCGTTTTGGCTCCAGAGCTCAAATTGGACAGACCTGATTTAAGCATTAAAGATCTAGCTTTGACCTTTATTTCCCCATTTCTTATTGGTTTTCACTCGTATATATGGTCCAATAAAGATTCTTATTTTCAAGTATTCATTAGTCGAGTGCAAACATGACATGGCATACAGCGCACTGGTCTATCATACCAGAGATTCCAGGTTTGATCCTGGTAAGAACTAAAATATTTACACTAGTGTCTCCTCTCGGAAAAGATTGGCAACCTCCCGAGAATATCCTTACCCACAGAAACACTTCTCTAAAAATCCATCGTTTGGAACTAGCATTAAAACTATAGGTATATATATATGCTTGTGACAATTGAATAATTAACGTGAGCCCCACAAACATATATATATATATATATATATAAGAAAGGTGTATACAGGCCAGAGGCCTAATATAAAAAGAAAAAGTTTTAATTTTATTTCTTGACTTACTTGAAGTCCAAGGTCATTTCTCGACTACGAATTTCCTCTGTGTCAGCCAGAGTTTGACACTTGGCTGCAATGGCAGATTGAAGCTGATTACTTAAAGATGATAATTCGGTACGCATTCTTTCGATCTCAGTATCCCTTCTTTCCACTTGCAGCTGCAGTGCACTTGCCTCATCTGTGGCTATATCTCTTTGTCTACGTAATTCACTATTTTCCTTCTCCAATCTACAATTCATTTAATAATTGCCATTAAAATATTACAAATGATTTTTTCAATAAACAATCAAATATTAGAATTGTGTATAACATTACCGTTTGACAGATTCCTGTAATCTGTGTACTTCTATTTTCACTTCCTCAAGATTGCTACAAATTTCTATATTGGTCTTTTCCGTGAGCTCTAACTTCCCTTTATATTCTTCAAGATCCAACTTCTGTTCTGCAAGTTCTTTCTGCGCCTTCTCCAAATTTTGCTCTGTAAATCAAGATGTTACATAAAGTTCCTGTCATTCATTTAATCACACAAGTCTTTATTTTAGATAAATTTTAGTATTGCCAGAGGTTATTTGCTATCGATATTTATAAAATTAAACAAATTTAAAATATTTTCAATAAATAATGAAAGCATTAATAGAAAAAAAAAACTTAAATTTTAAAAAAGAAATTAAAATTATTGAAGTTTCTGGAATAGACATATAAAAACATTTGTTCCCGAAATATTCGGAAGTGTGACCTTCAAACCGGCGTCCAACTTACCCAAGCATTTTCGGTTCGTCTCGAAAACCGCCTTGGCGGTAATGAACTCCTCAAATCTGTTATTAAAATGTACATTGATCTTTCTCACTAATTCTCTCGGGATTTGTGTTAGCTCCTCGTCGTTCGCAATCTCAAGAAGAACGTTATGATCGCTCTCCTCGACCACTTCCATGTTGTTCGAATTGTTTATAATCGATAGTGAATCAATCGGACTATATAACTAGAATTCTCACACTCCAAGATTAAAATATGGAATCTTCTCCAGCGGGCACCATATTTGCGTCTCTATACTACTGACGGTTATCACGTTTCTACAATAAACGGCATTCACCTTTTCTAACCACTTCGTCGTTACTTTATCGTCACGATCGTCAATGGCTTAGTTTCCACCAAGGATTTAATCCGGATCAGAATGTAAGAATCAACCAACTACAGTCGAGCATTCCCCTGTCGTTAAACTGTAACAGGGAAATACTCGATTGTAATTCGTTGGTTCTTACATTCTAATCCGGTTTAAACCCTCGATGGAAACCAAGCCAATCATTATGGAATACTGGAAATTGGAATGGTGGAATTGAAGCAATGCGCATGATGGAGATGGAGATGGGCGAATTTCGACCAATCAGACGCCAGCGGCACTGACGGCACCTTTGACTATATACCTCTGGACTGCTAGTTACCCCCACTTTTCCTACCTTTTCCATAAGATAG
>NW_017300313.1:168611-169017 GCF_001594075.2 Trachymyrmex cornetzi
CCGCGGCCTATGTGTAATAAATTAAACGTATGTAGTAGTGCTTAGACCTTAGACAGTGTCCGCTTGGAATATTTCTAACCCATATTTTATAATAGTTTAAATAAAGTATATAACCTCAACACGCGTCCCGATTATACCGATTCTTATTCGAAATGCAGCTAGTTAGTTCTTGATTTGGCCAACTTCCGGACCTGATGGCTCTGAGATCTTGGATTCCAGTAATGGCTGCCGTTAGCAGTCCAGAGGTATAAGCGGGGAGCACAGGCTTTTCCGTAACGCATAATGCGTAAAGCATAACACATAGCGTAACGCGCAGCAACGCACAAGCTTATACATAAACATGGCAACGCCATAACTATTCAGATTTCGTTAACCTCTTCTTGTCTGCTCGTGTCGTGCTGCTCGC
>NW_017300313.1:169268-177481 GCF_001594075.2 Trachymyrmex cornetzi
ATCACTTACAATACTTCTTTTTTTTTTAGAAATTTTGACGCAAGTGGTAAAAAACAAATGTCTTCTCCAAATGCGACTACCGTAGTTGGATAATCTTTACAGATTGTATCTAAATTCAGAGCAATATATACTCAAAGAGCTTAGAAAAAAGTAAAAGAGTTCCATAAATTTTTTTACTTTCTCAGTCACCATTACTGTTTATAGCATTGTCTCCATCTCTTATAGCACTAAAGAATTGGATCATATCTCCACAAGCTTCTGTATTTATAAGATTTTTACTTTTTCTAAACATTCTAGATGAAAAATTTTTTGTTTAATATATACACATATATACAGGGTGTTCGATAATGACCACATAATCTGTCAGGTAGGTAAAATGGATTAAACTGAATTAAAAAGTTTTCATTTTGTAATTTTCGCAATTTTTTAAAATTACTTATAATTAATTATTACGAAAATACATAAATTAAAATATGTCAAATTATTTACATATGTGAAATCAGTTGCAATCTACATATTTTTTAACATAACACCAATATTGGACAAAGCAAAAATATAGTACCAGTATCCACTATGACAGATGTTTGTGTTATTATTTGTGTTGAGCTATTCATCAATCCATTTTGGCTTTATTATTGTTTATATATTTTTGTATTTTTAGGTATACATATTTTAAACTTGTACATACTTGGACATCACATGAATTTCCACAAATATGGACGATGAAGACATATTTCTTTTGTCAGTTTTGCAATTATTATGTTTATTGTCCTTATTACAAAGAAGAGAGAGAAGCAAAAGATGGTTACATCGAAGGTGGTGGGTAAGACCTATTAATGTTGCGCGACCTGTATATGGGGATTTTCAGCACCTCTTCCAGGAATTGAAATATGACGATCCTGATATATTTTATCGATATGTAAGGATGAAAAAGGAAATTTTTAATCTTCTATTAAAGATGACAAGTCCTTTTTTAACTAAATTAAGCAAACGTGCATTTAGTCCAGAACAACGGTTGGCTATGACTCTAAGGTATTTATTGCTTTTGTTTTATATAATTGAAGAATAAAATGCACATATGTGATTTGAATAAAGTGTGCACTGATTTTTTTTTAAATACGTAGTAACACTTGGTTTCTATGGTGACATAACATATCATAGAAAATCTAAAGGTTAACGAATACTAAAGGTTATTAGGAAAATCTAAAGGTTAACGAATACTTTCAATACAATTTTGGTCCTTAATGATTCCGTATGCAGTTTTTTGTGTCAATAATTGCAAGAATAGTTTTTTCTTAACCATCAGAATGAAGTACGTTTTGAACAAAGAATGAAATTTCTTATGAAACTTGGAGAGAATGGGCCAGACATTCATAGACTATCTGTAGCATTTTATGAATTTCTAGCATATTCTTCCCGAGTTTCATAAATTTTATTTTCAAAACACCTATTGTGAAAGTTGCAATGGATTCTAATCGAAATTATTCTATTCTCCCTAGAAAACGCAATAGAAATCTAAGGAATAATTGAATAATTTCGATCGGACTCCATTCCGAATAATTTCATTACACGTACTGTGCAAAAAGATACTCTCATAATTATTGATACAAAAAACTGCATGTGTAATCGTTATTGATCAAAATTATACTGAATGTGTTTATTAGACATTTTATTACCCGTAAACATTTTATTACCAACAGAAAAAAATGCCCGAATTTTTTATCCACATCACGTATGTAAAGCAATATTTATTCATGATTATACTTTGTGTTTTTCTAAAATACTTTTGTTAAAGATATTTGGCCACTGGAGATCAAATACTATCCATTGCACTAGCTTATAGATGTGGAGAATCAACTGTCCGAAAAATAATACACGAAACTTGTTCTATTATAGTAAACGTATTACAACCGATTTATCTTCGTTTACCAACAACAGAAGAATGGACAAATATTTGTACTGGATTTTGGGAAAACTGGAATTTTCCTAATTGTGTTGGGGCATTTGATGGGAAACATGTTGAAATACAAGCTCCGCCAAATTCTGGGAGCTTATTTTTCAACTATAAGAAAACTGTTAGCATTGTGTTAATGGCAGCATGTGATTACAAATACATGTTTACACTGATCGACATAGGCTCTTATGGCGGTAACAGTGATGGTGGTATTTTTACCTCTTCTGATATTTATTCAACATTAGTAGATGGAACATTAAATCTTCCCGAAGGCATTGCTAATCTTCCTGAAAGCGATATTCAGTTACCATGCTTTTTTATTGGGGATAGTGGTTTCCCAATTAGTCGTTTTATGATGCGACCTTATTCTGGAAGATTACTCAATGAAAGAAAGAAAATATTTAATTACAGGTAAGTAGTTAAGTATTCATTATTATTATTAGCAGTAGAGTAGTATTAGTAGTATTAACAAAGGTAGTGATATAATTTATAATACAGTAATAGTAAGGCTTGGCTCCCGCGACGATAGGAGGAGGAAATAATATACGAGATTGATTATTTCAAACATTATTTTACACTTTTATGTAATGTATCGGATAGATATCTCAATTTGCCATCATATTTTAGAGGTTCCAAGATTAAGAAATTATTTTTTTAAAGGAAAACTAAAAATAAAACTACGTAGCAAGTAATTCATTGCTCATTTCTGGCATCGTGAAAGAGCCAAGCCGTAATAATAGAAGTAGCAGTAGTAGTTGCTATCATAAAATCATATTTGATCACGACAAATTATTTTAATCTTGTGCATTTTATTGATTTTTAGACTGTCCAGAGCAAGACGTATAATAGAAAATACTTTTGGTATTTTATCTAGTCGATGGAGGATCTATAGGAAACCCATTCATATGCATCCTAAATATGTAGACACAACAGTTATGGCAACTATTTGTCTGCACAATTTTATTAAGTCTGAAGAGAATTTTATACAATCGGAGTCTAGAATATATTGTCCTCCTAATTTCATAGACTCTGAAGATGAGGCTGGTAATATAATTCCTGGTCATTGGCGGCGAGAAACTGAAAATGTCCTCAGAAATATACCTCCCTCATCAATGCATCATGCAACTTCAATTGCATATAAGCAACGCGACAAGCTAGCTGATTATTTTATTTCACGACCTGGGGAAGTTTTTTGGCAATATGAATATGTTAGAAGAGGACAGCATTGTGATGATCCCCAATAATAACATATTTTAAATGTAATATAATTATACGAACGTGTTATTCAATTATATTTTCAACATTTTTTCTTTCTTATCTCATAGATAACCTACTCTAGAATTTTGCGTTAAATTTGGCATTTCATTATATTAAAAAATTAGACATTTTTATGCTAACTTGATTTATTGTAAAACCACCTTCGAAATTAAATTGTGTGTATATTAATTGTATTGTAAATCGTGCTTAATTTTCTGATAGGTAACTTTGAAATAAAATCCAACGATTTAGAGAAACAGCCATTTATTTATCATTATCCCTATCGCTCTCTTCTGTATATTATTAATACATATAATATTAGTCTTTTAGATCATATGTCATATCACGTAAAGTATGTATTATATATATATATAGTAATTTTACTGTAACAAATTTACTTAAAAACTTAAAAGATTAAGTTATATCAAATATATATTAAGTCATTTTTTACTGCAATATTAACTTAAATAATTCATTTTTCAACAAAACTTTGTTTCTTATCAACATTGTTGAATGTTAAAAATAAAATCACAGACAGAAAAATGCACAAAACTTTGAATTAGGTTAAATAATTGCACTGTATCCTTCATTCCTAAAAAAAAACAAAAAATCTGCAAAATGGAGAATCCAAAAAAAATGAACCTGGATTTGACTGAAAGATCACCAGCTGATTGATACTTTTAAAAATATTAGTTGTTGAACAGTAGGAGTTTGATCATACTTTTACAGATCATATATAATTCGCAATATTTGCTTCTTTTTTTCTGTTTTTTCAGATTGGGGTAAATTTTTAAGTAAAGATAGTATAAGCTGACAAAAAGTCAAATCTTCTTGTACTTCCGAGTTGATAGATAGCGTCGATGAAGTTGTAGAGTATTTGTTCTCGAGTAAAGAGGTAACTTTACAAATTGTATTCTGTAGAAGATCCTGTTCAGACTTTCCTTTTGGTTTTATCCGCAATGTACTCAAATTTTGTTTCTCAAAATCGGAGGCGTTTTTTCTCTCAAAATCAGATGAACGGATGTTAGATGAACTACAATGAAATAAATGAATTTTCAAGAAAATATGAATACTTTACGAATATATGTATATACGCAACATTCATAAAATCACATTTTTAAAGAAATATATACATACATATACAGGGGACTCATTTTTATCTAAACTGGCAAATATTTCGAAAATATGGAATTTTACTAAAAAAAAACATTCCAAATAAAAGTTGTATGGTATAGAGAAGGGCGTCACTATTTTATGTCCCCCTCTGTACCGCACTGCTATAATTTAGAATTTTTTTAGTAAATTGCACATTTCTTAAGATTTTATTGTTAAGATTAAAATGAATCACCCTATATGTGTGTATGTATGTATGGGTATTAAACAAAAAAATTTTCATGCAATTAAGTTTATAAAAAATAAATATTTTACAAATAAAAACTCTTTCGGAGATACTGACTCTGTTTGTTTTTCAATAGATACTACAGGAGATGGAGACGGTGTTTTAGAGAGTGATGATGATAGCGAAGGCGAAAAAGTTCGTGGAACTACTTCATTACTGTCTGAGTCGAATCTAGCCTCTTTAAATATATTTTGCCGTGAATTTGGATTGCAATCTATTGAAACCTGTCTAATTGAGGTAGTCACGTTCGCAGGAGACAGGTTTTCTTTTTCACCGCTTGCGCCAAAGTTTCTAAAAAAAGAATTTTATTATTCATTTGCAAACACATATGCATTTTGTATTAAGACTACATTTCAAAATGTCCTGTCCAAGGAAAATTTTACTTGATATTTTATAATAAACGTTACACGTACTATATATTTCGAGTTAAATTTTCCTCGAAGAGGACGTTTTGGAATGCAGACCTAGATTGTAAATGTTACAAACTGTTCAAGACTGTATCCTGTTGACGGAGGCGTACTTATTTGCACGTTTGAGGAATTCTGCAATAAATTATTTTTTTCATTTTTTGCGCCAAAGTTTCTAAAAAAAAGAAATTTTATTTTTGATCGCAAACTAATATTTTCAATGTTATATTGAAATTAAAAATTAGCAAATGTTATTAACTTTTTAAGATTGCAGTATCTTGCTGATGGAGACACATTTCTTCTTTGTACGTTTGTCATCGTCCTGAAAGAAAAACAATATGAAGAGATTGCTTATTGATGTGAGAGATTGCTCCTCACATAAAGTTTTCAGAAGAATGAAGGGTAAATATGCATTTTAGGCGACACTTCACTGATTTAAATGTCTTTTAGATATGTTCTAGAGGAGTGTCCTGACTGATTTCCTGCTATAATTAAAATTATGGGAGGTGGCATTGGTTTAGGAGACATAGTAAATTGAAGTTCTATAATATGTAGAAGATATTGGTGTAAGGGGTATAATGCGAAGTAGTGAAGTTTGTATATACCGCACTAATCTCTTAAAAAATGTAAACAAAGACTTGAAGCGACTTCCATCCCACCTCCTTCCCTACTTTAAGAACGCACGACTTCCACACGAAACGACTCTCACTTTTCCTCCTCCCTACAAAGGGACGCGCGACTTTCACACAAAGCGACTTTATTATGAAACTTTAATTTATCATATATCCTAAACCAATACCATCCCCCACTCAATTTTTGCAGGAAATTGCAATCTTAATGTAATATGGAAATTTACATTAGTAAGCAATATCTTTCTCTTTGCATGCTTAAAACTACATTATTCAAGTATGACTGCTTCTTAGAAGAACCTGCATGATCCTCAAATATTCAATATATGCTGTTCAGAAACATAAGCAATGCCGCTAGAAACAGACGGAATACCTCCACTCTCTACTATACCTTCTCTTTTTGACGAAAGGATCCAAGAAGTGCATGTTATCGAAAAATTCGAAGGTCTTTCGCTTTGAAACTCCGCTTCCGGTTGTCGTTTCTTCTTGTTTTTGTTTCTTCTCTCGCGAATAACGCTCCCTTAGCCTTGTCCATCTAGTATGACACTCATCCACTAGCATTGAATATTATTTTCATTGAAAATATTTATTTAAAAAATAAATAAGTAAACTAATAAACTAAATAGTCAATACAAAGGATCCCACACTAATCTTACAGAAAATAGGATTCAATCGAATTGGTTGAAATTTTGTAGTCCATGATATACTCAGGATATTTCAATTAATTGGACTGGAATCCATTTTTCATACGATTTGTGAGGATTTTTCATTTAGTCTAGTAATTTTCAATAAAAAAGTCATTAATTTGAATAAAATTTCACTTATTCAAATTAGTCAAGTTCTCAATTAATATTATTAATAAGACTCAGAAGAATAAATCTTTGTAACAAATGAAATGCCTGTAACGAGCCGACACTAGGTGTTGATGTGTATGAAATATTTTATTGTATAGATGAGGTTTAACACATATGTATAAATGTTTCGACTCCTGGTTTGAGTCCTCCTCAGTATATAAAGTACATAGTCGATACCATTATGTTAAGTTGTCATAAATTGATTACATGTTCCATTCTAATCCTACATCTAATTGCTAGAATAAATGTATCTTAGATTATGACATTACAGTAATCCTTACGGCACATTCTCCACTTATTGAAAATTAATATATACAAGAGTGTGAGAATATATGTGGTACTGCTAGTTCAAATGTTAACGTTAACATTCTATATAAACAATAATAAAGCCAAAATGGATTGATGAATAGCTCAACACAAATAATAACACAAACATCTGTCATAGTGGATACTGGTACTATATTTTTGCTTTGTCCAATATTGGTGTTATGTTAAAAAATATGTAGATTGCAACTGATTTCACATATGTAAATAATTTGACATATTTTAATTTATGTATTTTCGTAATAATTAATTATAAGTAATTTTAAAAAATTGCGAAAATTACAAAATGAAAACTTTTTAATTCAGTTTAATCCATTTTACCTACCTGACAGATTATGTGGTCATTATCGAACACCCTGTATATATGTGTATATATTAAACAAAAAATTTTTCATCTAGAATGTTTAGAAAAAGTAAAAATCTTATAAATACAGAAGCTTGTGGAGATATGATCCAATTCTTTAGTGCTATAAGAGATGGAGACAATGCTATAAACAGTAATGGTGACTGAGAAAGTAAAAAAATTTATGGAACTCTTTTACTTTTTTCTAAGCTCTTTGAGTATATATTGCTCTGAATTTAGATACAATCTGTAAAGATTATCCAACTACGGTAGTCGCATTTGGAGAAGACATTTGTTTTTTACCACTTGCGTCAAAATTTCTAAAAAAAAAAGAATCCTCGCAGAACGAGTAGTGGGGATAGAAATGAAGGAATCTGATTGGTTTATTCCCTTATGCCTTATGCATTATGCGTTACGGAAAAGCCTGTGCTCCCCGCTATATAGTCAAAGGCCGGCACTGCATGGGCTGCCTAGACTGCGTTCGCAAACATCACTCTGGTGTCTCAGTGTATCATCTTATCCTTGTTTAACAATGAGTGAACAACAAGGATAAAATACGCGGGGGCACTCGGGTGATGTTTCCGAACGCAGCCCTAGAGGCCTAATGCTGGATTCACACTGTATCCGATTTACGTCGTACGACGCACATCGGATACAGTGTGAATCTAGCATTACTCCAAATTAACCCAAAGAGCACTTATGCTGGATTCACACTGTATCTGATTTTCGTCGTACGACGCTCTTCAACCAATCAGAAAACAAAATTCCGATGATAAGAAGCACAACCCATCGGAATGCTGTTTTCTGATTGGTTGCAGAGCGTCGTACGATGCAAACCAAAAAGAACAAGCCTTAGGGTGCCGTCACATGCGGCGTAACCTGCGTAATGCTGGATTCACACTGCATCCGATTTGCGTCATACGTCGCTCTGCAACCAATCAGAAAACTGGATTCCGATGATACGAAGCAAAATCCATCGGAATCCTGTTTTCTGATCGGTTAAGGTCCGTTTCCACCAACGCAGATCAACTTTAATCTCGGTTCAA
>NW_017300313.1:177532-184207 GCF_001594075.2 Trachymyrmex cornetzi
CAGCCGGTTTGAGCAGCCCGTGAAAATTTACCTTTACTCCTAATTCCTTATTTCTTTTACTGTGGCTGCACCTTAACTTTACGTAACTCGGAACGCACCTGGTGTCGCTTGTTGGAAAGCTCCCTGAATCTACTCTGATAAACCAATCAGCGCATGCTCTGCTTTTCCGGGTCGATGTTGCTTGAGAGATGGGAATATATTTCTCCTCCTCTAAACCTCTAGACCTCCTAGTCTGTCCGTTTCCGTCCCGTCGGAGTCTCTTGTCATCCATAGTGGCTCCAGTTCGCCGGTTCCTGTGGATCGAGTCCGTGGATACCTTGTGCCGCGCCGAGCTCTCGAGACACCTCGTTTCGTCGCTCCGCGCGACAATCTGATCGTACCAAGTACAAATCCCCGACATTCAGGCTGTTGGAAATTGATTAGACATACTGTGCTTCTGTGTCATCCAAG
Organism: Trachymyrmex cornetzi; assembly: GCF_001594075.2. Taxonomy (NCBI): domain Eukaryota; kingdom Metazoa; phylum Arthropoda; class Insecta; order Hymenoptera; family Formicidae; genus Trachymyrmex; species Trachymyrmex cornetzi. The sequence continues at coordinate 177,983 of NW_017300313.1, forward strand.
TCCAGCACAGCTTTTCCTGCCGACCCAGAACGACACACACTAAAATGTACAACGGATATTCGCAAGTTCACAGCAAGTATGTCTATCGATCAACCGATGTCTTTGAGATGGCGTTCTAGATTAATTTGTAATCTAAAAACGCGAAAGGGCTGGCTTTGCTACGAGTGCAAACTCGATCTCCCTGCTCAGCAGCCGCCATTTTAGCCAAAGCTTGTCGTTGCTCCATTTTCTATTAAATTATCCGACGGATATTTAAGAATTCTGTGCCCGGCGGATTTTACCTAATAACTACTGAAAAAACAATTATAGAAATACATGATTGTTTTAGAAATTGGATACATATAAAATGGTATTATGAGAATTAATGTGACCAAGCCAGATACTTTTTTTTTATTAGACTATCATTTTATTACTGACAAAGACATTATAAAATCATCTCTCGATTTTGGAGAGAATGTGCAGGTAGATCAGTTATTGAAAAATATTGTACAGTTTGTCATTAAAGATAAGAATCCTTGCGGTTCAGCCAGTATAATTAGTTTCCAAGATATACCTTGACATTTAAATAATTATAATATATATATATATATATATATATATAAGTATTAGTTTTGAACATACACTGCATTTAAATATATAAGCAGTAGTCGTTAAGATACCCTGACACATTTAAATAATTACAGGGTGTTTGATAAGTAACGATAAATCTCCCACATAGGGGTACAGCAGACTAAACTGAGTCGAAAACTTCTCTATCATTTTGCAATTTTCGCAATAATTAACAATATATCAATTACTAAAAATCATCAAATATTGGTTTTCAATAATTTTTTACTCGAGTACTATCAAGTTTACAGAAAAACAGCAAGAAACACAAATTATTTTTTTTTTTTCCATAGAACTCTAAGAATTTTTTCAAGATTTTGTATGAACTTTTTAGTACTACATTTTTTTATTGGCAACTATTTTTACCAACATGAGAAAATATGTACTAAAAATTCTAAAAAAATTCTTAGAGCTCTATGAGAAAGAAATAAACAATTTTCGTTACTTGCTATTTTTCTGTAAAGTTGATAGTACTTGAGTAAAAAATTATTGAAAACCAATATTCGGCGATTTTTATTAGTAATTAATATTTTGTTAACTATTGTGAAAATTGTAAAATGGCAGAGAACTTTTCGACTCACGTCAGTACAGTCCGCTCTATCCCTATGCAAGAGTTTTATCATCATTCGAACATACACTGCATTTAAATATATAAGCACTATAGTATTAAGGTACAATTTTATGCAGCGAAGCTTCGCTGGCGAAATTCCCTTATTTCGCCGAAAACGAAACCAGCATTCAATGCTCTTCGCTGAAGCCTTCTTATCTTTTCATGGAACGAAGTTTCACTGGCGAAGTTACTTCCACTATGCCGTGAAGGAGCGTTAAACAGACAATTTAAACAATTGACTAATCAAAAAATGCTTTGAAGGATTTGGCCAATCAAATGGACCACAGCCAGAGTCGGCATTGCTTCGCTCATAATTGGACAATGTCGAACTTTGAATGAAGCTTCGCTCCCTACGCATTTTCGCACAAATCGACGGAGTGGGGAGTCTTCGCGAAGCTTTGCTGCATGAAATTGTACCTTTAAAATGATTCTTGAGCCGGTATTCATAGTCAGCTCTTATTTTAAGATCGTCTTAAGTAATGTCTTAAGTCGCTAATGCGGCCCTCTGATTGGTTCATGACATCATAAGACTGTACTTAAGACGGTCTTAAATATAAGATCTGACTATGAATATCGGCCTTGAAGTAGCCCTACTCAAATTAGTCTTGAAGTCCTGAATCTTGTGGCCCTAATAAGGGTACGTCCCGACGTGACAGTCGGAATTTCGGAAAACGGAATCTCGGAAAAGTAATAGAGTGGGGATCAACCAATCAGAATTATTGGATTGCATTACCGTCCGTCTGCACATGTTACTTGTATTTAACTACGTTATATACAAGATTATCGAAATTGAATTTCTATACGTATAAAAAAAAATTGATTATTAATAAATAATTGTTTGTGATAAGAATTTATTAATATATAAGTATTCATTTTTCCAGTATATAAATGTAACTATTATTTATATCGTTGGAGATAAAATTATGTACTTGTCGGTCCGAAATTTTTGTTGCTGGATTTCCCGTGGAGCGACTTTTTCGGAAAACGGACTGTTATTTTCTAATCTCAAACCGTCTTTTAATTTAAAAAATTCTTTCATTATCTTCTATTATAATAAAAAATATATCGAAATTTTATTAACTTGCGGATTCTTTTACTATGTAATAATTATCTTATTTCATAAAATATTTAAAATAAATTTTCTGATTTTTCACAATTTCTGAAATATTGATCCCATGATGGGGAGCCCAGCCACAAAAATTTTAGACCGACAAACACGCAATTTTATCCTTAACGATATAAATGGTTATATTTATATGGAAAAATGAATACTTATATATTAATGAATACTTATCGAACAATTATTTATTAATAATGAATTTCTTTTATACGTATAGAGAAATTCAATTTCTATAATCTTATATTTATCATATATGTGCAGACGAACAGTAATGCCAATAATTCTGATTGGTTGATCCCCATTCTATTACTTTTCCGAGATTCCGTTTTCCGAAATTCCGACTGTCATGGGACAGCACCCTAAGCCCCAATTGCACAATTCATGATTAACCCTTAACGCCTTAACCGAGGTTTAACTTATTTCTCATCTTTTCCTAATGTTAGAATTTAACCTGAAATAAGTTAAATCTCGGTTAAAAATTAATCATTAGTTGTGAAACTAATAGCGTATTCGATTTACTGACTCGACTCGACTCCGAGTCAATAGTCTGTTCTGTTTAGCTGCAAAAGAAGAGCTAAATTGTGTAAGAAATGCAGCTAAAAAGAACAGACTGTTGACTCAGAGTCGGGTCGAGTCAGTAATCGAATAAGCCTGATGTCCGTTTCCATCAATGTAGTTTAACTTTAATCTCGGTTCAACTTACTCTTCGTCTTTTTCTAGTTCAAAAGATTAGAAAAAGACGAAGAGTAAGTTAAATCGAGATTAAAGTTAGTCTACGTTGGTGGAAATGGGCATAAATAAACCCCATGTAACCGTCGGTTAACTTAATCGAAGTTGATGAAAGAGACCCTGAAAGTATTATTGAATTGAAAATAAGGTTCACACCCCTTCATATTTAAATCATAAGACAAGAATATATAAGTACAACTTTAGAAAAGCATGATTTGACAACGGAAGGAGCGGTACAATTTTTTATGCGTTAAATATATGTAGGTATTTAATAAAATAAAATTTTGAGGATATATATATATATAATTTTTATCGACAATTCTTATTAATATAATCTTATAAATATCGAATTACAAACGAGACATTTTCTGATCTCAAAAAGTATATACACTTACTGGTATACACAACAACCATAGTTGGAAGGCATGTAGTATGAGTTTTTAAATCACAATTATAGAATATATTAGACAAAAATGAACGAAATTTAAATTTTATAAAAAAGTTTTATAGCTTCTAGAAAGATTTCTACTTTCGAAAAGTCACTATGCTTCTTTAGTTTCTGTAAATTTAATAATTTTTACATGTAGAAAACTACGAACTGGACAAAATGGGAAATTCTCTTCTCAGTTTATAGACCTGTTATATGCTAAAAAAATTTACAAAAATTTTCAATTTTCTAACGTAAAAGCTTAAAGTTTTCTGTCAACAAAATCGTTTTTTTTAAATGCTCTTAAGATTTCTTGCTGCTGAGTTATCGCTAGTTAAATGACAGAAACAGTAGCTAAATTAGAACTTTTTTTATTAATGTTTATCTTTTATTAATTTATGTTATTAATTTTTGTGATAAGTCATCAAAATTTAATGAAAAATTTACGAGCATTATTTGGTGGAGATCTTATATACAGGGTGTTCCGTAATTCACTCAACAACAATCCATTCATTATTTTGAACATTCGGCAACTTCAAGACTTAGAGTGCTGTCCCATGACGGAAAATGGAATCGTGGGCAGGTAGGAGTCGAAAAGTCCTTTATTATTTTGCAATTTTCGCAATAGTTAAGAAGATATTATTTACTAAAAATCTCTGAATATTGGTTTTCAATAATTTTTTACTTAAATACTATCAACTTTACAGAAAAAAGCACAAGAGACAAAAATTATTTATTTTCTTCTCCTAAAGTTCTGAGAATTTTTTCAGTATTTTTTAATACCGTATTTTCTTATGTTGGTAAAAATAAGAAAATGCAATACTAAAAAGTTGATGAAAAATTCTGAAAAAATTCTTAGAGTTCTATGAGAAGGAAATAATTTTTGTCTCTTGTTGTTTTTCTGTAAAGTTGATAGTATTTAAGAAAAACATTGAAAACTAATATTCGACAATTTTTAGTAATTAGTATCTATTGTTAACTATTACGAATTTTGCATAATAGAGGACTTTTCGACTCAGTTTAGTCCGCTCTACCTGTCCACGAGTGTTGTCGGATGAATTACGGGACACCCTGTATAATCAAAATCCTCAAGATTGTCTGTAATTCGATCTCGAGATATAACCATTTCCTTGGCTGGAATCTTAAAATTAAACTTTAAGATCGGATTTATAATTTTGAACACAAGTTGCGAATTATGCATATTGCGTTCTTAGGTATGCATATTATATTAATATTTATGCTTTAGCCTTTATTTTTTTTAATGCAGTTTTTATAAAATGGACACTTTTTTCCCTAACTTTTTAACATTACTTACCTTCCATGTATTAAATCTGTATTAAAAATAGGTTAATATGTATTTTATTTAGTAAGCTTTAAAATGTTTAAAATTTTGATTTATGGAGCCTCATGTATTTGCTGTAATGTATCTTAAGTCCAAAAGAGACAAAATTTTGGACGTGTAAGACGATTGACAAGAAGTTGAAAGAATTGTAATTTGAAATCGTGATTAAAATCGATGAAACGTCAATTTCATTCTATATAAAAATTTTACACATTTTTTGTTTGTATTATTATTTTAATATGTATACATGTATTTAATATGTATAGATATTTCCGACGATTTTTTTCATTTACATTTTTTAAGCAGAATTATTTGTATCAATTGCGCAAATAAGTAAAATATTTTTATTTATTTTCGTAGTTCCTTTTTTTATAATTTTGTGAAGGTTTCTACATAAAAATTATAAATGTGTAAAATATAAATAATTCCATAGCGTACTTTGTATAATCTTTGCAATCATGTTTTGATCGCATATTTCAGATGGAAAATAAATTTCCTTTGTTTAACATATTCTTTTCTATCTTTAAATTATATTTCTTTTAGGAATAAATAAATCTATTTATATAGATTATGAATTGTTCTATATTCTATTTTGAATAAAAAATGTTCACAATACATTTTTTCCCGCAGGTTTTTTTATTTACTTCTCTCAAAATTTATATTAGAATTTTTATTAAACCTCATTGTGTATACACAAAATAATATTTTTTCATAAACAAATAGAACAGGCTAAATAAAATAAAAAAATCATCTATCCCCCGTTTTACAATTTTTGCAAATAAAAAATTAATGAGAATTTAATTAATAAAGATGTATTACTATGAATGAATATGTATGTATTTATTTACTTCAGCGTTTACATTTGCCAAGAAGGGACTTGGTTTACATTGAAAGTTTATCCACACTCATTCCTCCATACTGCTAATTCCTACTTCTAATAATATAATACATTATAATCTTAATCTATCCTTTTAACATGTTCTCTTTCCTTAATTCTTATTTGTTTGTATGTACATTTCCTCACAGCCTGACTGCATCTTATTCGACGGCTTATCCCTAGCTCTATATATAAATAAAATTATTATCACCTTGTTCTGAGACTTATATTACGTTCATCTATCTGCATTATCTATTCTATTGTCTACAATCCCTACTTCTATTATTATTCTTTGTCTTTTGTTTTACTACGTATCCTTTCCTCCTCTTTTTTCTTCTCAATTTCTTTTTTCCTTTCTCTATCCAGTTTACTTCAATACTATACTTTTCTCTGCATCTAAATCTTCATTCCACAGTTTCTTCCATATTTTCTCCTTATTCTCACCTAATTATTTAAACCAACTACTTGTCCTTTGACATTCTTCAACATAGTGTTCCATACGATCCGCCTCTCT
>NW_017300314.1:0-13311 GCF_001594075.2 Trachymyrmex cornetzi
TTGGATAAATATTATTAGAGGTTAGTTTTATATTTTTGCTAAATATATATAATATATGTAATACATATTTATATTACAATGTTATAAATGTATTTTATGATTTTTTCTTTGTCTACATTACATAATTCATTCACTTCCTACAACTTTTGCTTTGCGCACAATTCCCTAACCCATGCGCACAATTACCCGACGAGTGACAAATTTTTTTGCTTTTCCGTTTTTTTCCTTTTTGCCAAATACGATCTTATTGAATGAAAATCTGTTCAATATAAGAATACGTAATGGTAGGAGAATGTTTATAGTTTCCATTTCCCTATTTATATCGCTTTGAACTTAGAAAACCATCACAGAAAAACAAATATCCCTTGGGTGCGCACAATTCGCCCACTTTCCCCTACAGAATAACTGTACGCGACAGCGTGAGTGACAATATATATATTATACGATCAAGCAGCAATTTTTTCATTTTTCCTCTAAAGATTATAGACCATTTCCTTTTCCTTTAAACTATATGTATAAAGTATATGTAGTATATAAAGTATATGTATGTAGTATAAAGATAGGGTGTAGAAATAAATAAAAGTGTTTTATAATTGTAGAATAGTGTAAGATATTTACCACAGGACGATCAAGTTGTAAGGTGTTTGCCTAAGATAAACATCCCTTTAGTGGGAACAACAAGGTCGATACCTGTTTACGCATTCCACAGCTGACCGTATTACAGCCAATAGCGAATCACATATAGAGCACGCGTGCTCCACGTGCGTGCTATTGTCCGTGAAGGCACGAATAACTGAGACGAACCGTCGAAAATAACTTCGACAGTCGTGCACCAAACTCGAGTCAGAGAAGTCGTTATTTCGGTCGGGCGTTATTATACTCGACTTTAAAAACCAATTCGGCGGTTGCAAGCCAAGCTCCGCAAATCAGTTTCCGTCGAAGGAAACAATTAGACGACCGGCGCACGCCTCGTTAAAGTCGCGTCAGTCATGCGTGACATTAGTGATGTAAAGACAGAGTGGAAGTGTGAATAAATACTTGAACCTTATTTCTACGCAATCAATGAAGCTGGTTTATTAAGACTATACCCTCGTACTTTACTCCGTTCCCGCTATCATCCTGACAGTAACCTTCGGAGTAAATTTGTCAAGAGACTTAAAGCAAAATTCTTAAAGTTATCTTACAATACTTTGATTTAACTACTGGTAGTAAAAGGTAGTTAAAATTTCATTTATTAAAAAACGCATTACGTAATCGTGTCCTTATGTATAAGATTCGAAAATAGTAAGAAACCAAAAAGAATATCAATTTTTGTCAAAAAATGAATCAAATTGAAAAAGTAATTGTAAAGCTCAGCTTTAACGTAAAGTTATAGATTGCGCAATATATCTTTTTAATCAAGTTTTAACTACCTTACAGAAAATAAAGTATTGCATATAACAAAACATTGTTATACTCTTCTTAAATTTAAAATACATACCTTTCCAGTTCCACGATGAAATGAGCTTATCGAAGAACTGCTCGCTGTGCTAATAGTTTCATCAGATTCACTTGGATACAATTTGTCGGAACTGTCCTATAACAAATAATATAATTTGCAGACAAATATTTTAATAATTTTAATAAAAGCATAGAATTACAAAAATAATTATTTAAATATAATATAGAAATAATATTTTTAACGTAAAATTATAGAAATAATATATTTATATTAAAAGGAAAATGCTCAATACAATTTCACTTGGTACAGTATCAAGTTTTTAATTTAATTTAAAATGTAGAAAGAAACAAATATTTGCAAAACTTTTATTAATAATAAAAGAAATAATAAATATAAATTTTAAATCCTGTAATATACATAGAGAATTGTAATTAGTATTAAAAACCACAAAAATTGAGTCAATAAAATTTAAAGAAATATGTACAATTATTTAAAGTATGAACAAATTTACAATAAATTATTAACAAATCATATAAATATTTAATTAATGGAGATTCAAAGAGCTTGTAACTGTTTCAAAATAAGATTAAAAAATTGCATTTCTGAGTTTAATAGATATTCTTTAAAAAATGGAATTTTAATAAAGATTTTTCATGTTAGTAAATCGAATTCTAACTAAAATGCAGGATGAGTCATAAAAATCTAATGATTTTTACAAAATAACGATATGAAATATAATTAACTTCTTTACTAAGAAAAACGGTCTGGTTAAACCAACAAAATGGTATTTTATTGAGGTCATACAAAATTTCTGGTTATTATAACTAAATTACCAATTTGATTATGATAACCAGAAATTCTGTTTAACCTCATTAAAATACTATTTTATTTATTGGTTTAACCAAAATATTTTTCTCAGTATTGATATTTGACAATACCATAGAACATGGAATACCATTTAAGTATATTGAGCATATTTGAGTATATTTTTATGATAACTACATTAGTGTTATCGCAAAAATTATTACATAATGATGTACTACAGGCAAAGAAACTTTGTGAATATTTATGTCACGTATTTTATACAAATAGCATTTTTATTTTCTATTATTTTTTAAATACAAAAAATTAATATTCAAGTTATATTTCATATTGTTGCTTCATTTTGAAGAAATCATCAGGTATAAAATTTACGTATTTGTTACTCTGTATAGGATCTTACAAAATATAAAAATTATCTTACCGATATCAAATTTTCATTTTCTTTTTCTAGCAATTTTTGTCGATTTTTAAGGAAATGAAAACGCTTGTCAACTATAGGAATCAACTCTTTTACCATACATTCAGGCATATGTAAGAATGCCTGTTCATCAATGTTTTCATCTATAATAAATAAATAAAAATAAAACACAATTACAAGAAAATCTTAAATAAGGAAAGCAATAATATATTTACCTTTAAATTTCGCAATATATTCGGAAAGATTCCATACTTCCAATGTTTCCTTAACAAAATTGGATACCATATTCTTACAATTATTGAACTGAGATATTCAATCTACGAAAATATAAAAATTATAGAAGAAAATTGAGACATAAATTTTAAAAGATAAGGTAAAAATATAAATCTGAATAGAATAATATGTATTAAAATATTCTATTGTATAATTACATTTAAAAAGTTAAACTTGTACATAGATATACTGATCATAGATATATTGTTCAAAAATAATGAAAAGTTTTTCAAAAAAATGTTTTTGTTGTGTCCAGGAGAAATAAGATATAAGTTCTTATAATTTTTAAAGCGAGAAATATACAATTTAATGCAAGTTAATCCTTACTGTACTAATATGGGTAACTAGTGACCGAGCGATTCCTGTTCGTGCAAGTTTCTCGCAAGCTCGGTCAATCCGGCGTTTGTTATTGCCGCGTAAAAAAGTTTGTGATGGGGGGGATCTGTGCGCGGTGGTGCGACTCCGGCCGTCAACTGCCTATGACTGACGTACAGTTTAAGGCGACGTGAGACACTAGTGACCCTTGTCGATGTTTGCTTTTTTGTGAAAATAAAAATTGTATCAAAATCATTATAAATATTTTATTTTCACTCTAAATTAATGTTTGAATGTTTGTTTTCATGAAAAATTTTTTTTTCTAACAGAATTATTTACTTTTTAGACAAAATAAATAAAACTGAAGAGGCGAGTCACGCTTTTCTTTATATATTTATCTAAATGTGTATTAAAATTTACATTTTTTTAATGAAAAAATACATGATTTTACAACAAAATAAAAAAATGCGTATTTTAACTAACTCGATTTTTTCTATATGTCCCTTACTGAAAATTACTCATATTCATGTGTTCAAATAATTCAACTTTTTGTAGAATTCGAAGTTCTAGTATTTTTTTTTTCATAACTTCATATCTAAACTACAAAACCCTGGAGTGATTTTTTTATATTCATTTATTATAAAAAGTTATAATTTTTTAAATCAAATGCCACTTTTTCCTAACTTATGAATCTTTCGGGGTAATTATAAATTTTATACTACATTTTATTATTTTCTAAAACGAAAAGTCAATATTTATTCTAGAAAGTTGTAAGTATGTTGGTGAACTTTTAGAGAATTTTTGAATTATTTTGAAGAGGTGAAAAAACGAAGAGATTCTAGTAACCCTGGTTGGTATGGATGAGGCACCAAATTGTAGATGGTACGGTAAGGGTTAAAATTATATTATATGACGAGCACATGTTATTTCATTATAAATATTGTAAACCTACTCGGATTTAAATTCTGCGTTCAGATTTCCACTTGAATATCACTTAGATATCGTTTTATTCTTGTTGTTCACCGAATGTTAAACAAAAACGAATAATACCTGGCGAACATGGAATGTGATTGGGAATGTGAACGTTCAAGAGAGTTAGAGGGTTAAAGCCCAATCTACAATTGCGTAAACGTAGTTGTAGTTGTAAGAATTGACCAATTTCAGTTGAATACGAGGAGAATATCCAACTGTGATTGAAAGATTCTTACAACTACGATCACTTACAATTTATACGTTTACGCAATTATAGATCGGGCTTAAGATTATACTTATATTAAATATTAAATAAGATTCCACTCACAGCACATTTTATTCGAGGATCATTAAATAAACATCACGACCTCATTTATTAAGCTATTGATATCTACGACGTCTCTCAAATGAAGAGTGTTGTGTGGAATATATTTCCTTGAAACTTTATGTGTATATTATATAATAAAAGTTACTTACTTATGCGAACAATTTTTTTTATGAATTGTTTTATAATTATAATTTTTAATGTCCGTAATCCCACGCAGCTGTCCCAAAACAATCATAAGAAATCTTGAAATCGGAGATTTCACAAGATGGCTTCGTCCACTGTATCACAAACCAAGAATATGTAACGCGACACCGAAAATTATTACCGAATACGGTTATAACACGCCGTATAAACAACTCGAGTCAGCCAGTAAATAAAAATTAAAACTGTATTTGATCAACAAATCAAAACTTGATAACTATCTCGCAGAATGATTCTCCGACGTTTCGATACTAAGTGCCGTCTCTTCTCGACGTTTTTTCTTGCTCGCGATGATCGTGCGTTACTATGCTGCGCGTAAAAAGCACGCCAGTTTGCGCGGGCCCGGCCGCGACTGTTTTTTGTTGGTAACATACAGCATGAACATGTTCGAGCACTGTTACCATTATTTGATTGCGCAGAATTCGAAAGCCGGGTATACCATAATAAGAATATATGTTACTATATTTTAAATTAGTAGTTTATGTAATAGTTAATATGATAGTTTATATAATAGTTAATATTATATAATAGTAATTTTTTAAATATAGTAAAATTTACTCTTATTATTGCTCTAATATTAGCAATCTCTTATTTATAGACAATATTATTTTTTTTCTTAATATTATTCTTTTTTAATATTATTCTGTAGTTTTTTTTAAGGAAAATGTTAAATATATGTAAATTTGGTCAAATATACTATTGCTATAGTATTGTCAAACATTTAGTGCAAATAATTACTTTTACAATTATTTTCTTTTTAGTTTTTATAATACGTGCAGTAAATTTGCAGAAATTAGAAGTACAGTCATATGTGCTATTAATATAGTTACACATACTGTTTGAAAATGATTGATTTTTCAATTTTTAAAAAATATATTTTTTGGTCATTGTTACCACATGTACACAGTAAGCGAACATTGAAAAAAATGGTTATATTCATTTTAATTATGATTGCAATTATTACATAAAAATGGTTATTCTGTTTACCATCCATATTTCCATACTTTACTATATTAATATTTGAAATTATCATACTTTATAGTACAATTTTTGTACTAGTTGATGGAACTATACATATAAGGTCATTGTTATTATTATTATAGCAATAATAACTGTAAAAATGATGATTCTAACCATATTATTTTATCATGCAATTATAGTCACAAATACGATATACTTTTCTCTCAGTGTTACTCCATTCTCGTTCTCGATGATAATTGATAATAATGTAGTCTTGCTTTGCATGCCTAAATCCACAATGTTCATAGTGTAGATTTTCTCACTGTGGCGCTGTGGCCTCTTCCGGTCCGCGCTCCCAAGCTAACCTCATATTGTTTTGTTGTGCCGAACAATCAACACGTTCCTCTGTTGTGTACAGTTGTGTAGACATTATAACATTATGCCAGAGCATAAGAGGAAAAGGCACTCAAGATCCCGATCTCGGGATTATGATCGTAACGCAAATAAAAGAAAGAAAGAGGATAGAATGGACAAAATACAAGCCCAGATTGATAACCTCACAAAAATCGTAGATACATTGGTTCATTTTAGAGCGCCAGATCAACCTTTAAGGATCACACAGGACATAACTGAACAAAATTGTAGGTCAAGCTCCACACGAGCAAGTCTATTTTTTACGGTCTAACCTATATTGTCTCATATTTTCCCACGAAAATTGAGAGTTAATTCTATATGTCATAGAGGTTAGGTTAACCGCCCTTTCTCTTTTATCTCACACTTTCCACACGAAAATGTGAGAATTAAAGTCAACAAGACGTTAATAAGAGATAATAGTGAGATAGTTCAACAAGAACACATATCTCACAATGTATACAATAAATATCGTCCCTCTGTTTCCTCCGAGAATTGTACTTAATTTTCTCTCCTCCCCTTTCTCCATATTATAGGGGAAGATAAGGAGGAGAATGGTCAGGAAATATTTTTGGAACAGGGCTCACCGACTCATTCTGAGGATAAGACATTAAAAGATATTGTCTTAAAAGCACTAGGAGTGGATCTCAACGAATCTAAGCTTAAAGTGGTGAATTATCATCCAGAGCTGGAAAACACGTTGTCGAAATGGATCAAACAAGGGCTCCCTGAGAAGAATAAAAAAGAGATCCTGGAATGTTACAACAGGAAAGGTAAACTCTACACCGAGACACCCAAAATTAACTTAGAGATTGTCCCACTCCTCTCAGACATTGCTAAGAAACGGGATCAACATTTCCTGGATACGCAAAATTGCGTTGGCACAGCAATAGCTGCGCTGGGTGCAGCAGTGTCTTTACTTATCGACCCTCCGAGTGAAGGTGTAGAAGAAGAGATCTTCACGGATTTCTTGAGCCATGCTGGTCAGATTTTGACAGATGTTTTTTACCAACAATCTGTGGCACGTAAATCGTTCATCACGCCACAGTTAAATAAAAATATCAAGCCTACTGTGGATACGATGACGTCTGACGAATGGCTATACGGAAATGACTTAAGAGAGAAAGTCAAAGATGCGAAGGAGGTCGAAAAAGCTTGTGCAGGAATAAGAGAGAAAAATACTCAAAAAATCGCCACCAAACATTGGGGTCAGGGAAACTTGAAGTACCCACCTGCGAGATATCGACAGGTGGTTTATCCTCAAAGGAAACGATACTTCAATTTCAAGAAGCCACACCAAACTCCCCAATCGGCCCCAGCGACTCAGACGACGAACCAATCATCGTCAAAGAAACAGTTCAGGTAGAGAAAATAGCAGGACGTCTTCGACTTTTTATAGATAGATAAAAACAAATCACGTCAGACAAATTTATATTGAGTTGTTTGAAAGGGTATCGTATCCCTTTCAAGGAGGATCCGACTCAGGAATCACCTCCGAGAACAAGTCGGTGGTCTGAAATAGAATCTAGAAATATCCAAATAGAAATCTCGAGACTACTGAAAATAGGTACGATTGAAAGATGTAAAGAATGCAAGGGTCAGTTTATCTCCCCTTATTTTCTTATTCCTAAAAAAGACGGAACCTTTAGATTTATCATCAATCTTAAAGAACTAAACAAATTTATCGATGCACCACACTTCAAACTAGAGGACATTAGAGCTGTTCTAAATTTACTGTCACGGAGAGATTTTATGACGACTTTGGATCTCAAAGATGCATATTATGTGATACCTATTTTCAGGGAACACAAAAAATTCCTCAGGTTTATATTTGAAGGAGAAATCTTTCAGTTTCGGTGTTTACCCCTCGGTCTATGTACCAGCCCATATATTTTTACAAAACTAATGAAACCGATTGTTAACTACTTAAGAAAAAAGAGCATGCTGTTGATATTATATCTGGATGATTTCCTATTCATTAATAAATCGAAAAGTAAGTGTGAGAAAAACACTCAGGAAGCTATCGAACTTTTATAAAGTTTAGGCTTTCTCATCAATTTTCGGAAAAGTTCACTAATTGCTAATCAGAAATGCAAATATTTAGGCTTTATAATTAATTCCTTGAGATTTTCACTAGAATTGACAGACAGTAAGGAAAAACAGATAGTTGATTGGGTGAATATATTCGTAGAAGGAAGAGCCTGTAAAATTAGATTGTTTGCAAAATTTTTAGGTATATTATCAGCAGCTTGCCCGGCAGTAGCTTAGAGACTTGAGAGACAAAAATTTCTGTCGCTACAAATTAATGGAGGTAATTATGAAGGAAAAATGTACATTAAAAATAATATGACAGAAGATCTCTGGTGGTGGAAATGCAATGCTCGGATTGGGATTAATCTGATAAAGACTCAAAGATTTCCTTGGAAATTTTTTCAGACTCTTCACTGTCAGGTTGGGGTGGTTACTGTGATGGAGTAAGTGTGTCAGGTTTCTGGAATGATAAAGATAGAAAGAATCACATCAATTATCTAGAATTATTAGCAGCGTTCCTTACTCTAAAATGTTTTGCCTCTCATTGTTCACAAAGTGAAATTCTTCTTAGATTAGATAATAATACAGCGATCGCATATATTAATAGAGCGGGTGGGGTGCGTTTCCCACACCTGAGCGAACTATCCAGAAAGATTTGGGATTGGTGCGAAGGAAGAGCATTATGGTTAAAAGCAACTTACATTAGCTCAAAAGACAATGTGGAAGCTGATAGAGCCTCACGTATCACCAACATAGATACCGAATGGGAACTCTCCCCTTCAGCTTTTAATCAAATAGAAAGATCATTTGGTCCGTTTTCGGTAGACCTGTTTGCATCTAGGACAAATAAAAAATGTACAAGATTTTTTTCTAGATTCCCAGACCCGGAAGCCGAGTCGGTCGATGCGTTCACTAAAACATGGAACAAAGAAGCTTTTTACGCCTTCCCTCCCTTCGCACTTATCTCTCGCACGTTAAGAAAAATAATAAATGATAATGCGGAAGGGGTAATAGTAGTGCCTCTATGGCCAACACAACCGTGGTATTATTTATATCTCTGCTCATTGAACCAATCATTACATGGAACCCTGACGACTCTCTGTTATTGTCTCCTTGCAGGAAGAAGGTCCACCCACTTGCGTCCCACCTTTCATTGGTGGCCGGCAAAGTATCAGATCAGCGTTCCTAAAGAAAGGAATTAGCGAACATTCAGTGGATATGTTAATTAGTTCGATTACTGCGTCGACCCTTAAACAATACGAAAGTAATTTAAGATATTGGTGGTCCTTCACACACTTGAGATCTATAGACTATTTTAACTCAAGACCGACAGATATTATTGATTTTTTGAACCTCAGGTTCAATGAAGGAGGAAGTTACAGCACATTGAACACCGCCTGTTCCGCCATCTCCTTAATTTCAGTATACGATATAAATAACGATGGCTTGATTTCTCGATTTATGAAAGGCGTATACAAGCAAAAGCCTACTAGACCAAAGTACGCTACAACCTGGGATATCACGCCTGTCTTAGATTACTTTGAAAAATTGCACCCTCTCAAAGATTTGAGACTGAAAGACGCAGCCGGCAAGGTGGCCACACTCTTAGCACTAACAACGGCTCAAAGGCTCCAAACATTATCATTAATAAATATTGATAACATTACACGATCGGAGACGGGTATAAATATTAAAATCACGGATCGGATCAAAACATCAGAACCTGGAGCTTTTCATCCCGAATTGATACTACCATTTTTCAAAGAAAGAACAGCCTTGTGTGTGGCATCTGCGGTATTAGAATTCTGTGAGTACACCAAGAATTTGAGGAAGAAAGATACGAAAGCATTATTCATTATGACAAGGAAACCGTTTGGAGCAGCGTCTTCCCAAACCATCAGCCATTGCATCAAATCAGTCCTTAAAAAAGCTGGCATTGACACAAATCAATTTACAGCGTACAGTACTAGACATGCTGCGGTTTCAAGAGCCCACAAGAGAGATGTAGATATCTCGATCATAAAACGTAGTGCAGGATGGACTCCGAGCTCCCTAACATTTTTCAAATTTTATAATAGGCCTATTCAAACATGTAATGACCAACTCGCGCGAGCTATTTTCCATTAGCGATAAGTTATTGTGACAAAAAAAAAAGAGAAACAAGAATCATCACAGACGCTAAAGATCTACATTATTATCAATTATTATCGAGAACGAGACGTGTAATATAATTTCCAGATCAAACGAGCCCATCAAAGGGGGGCGAGGTTTGATCGGAATTATATGAAACGTCTCGTTCGAAGATGATAGACTCCCACCCTAATACAATCCCAAGAAGTAAGATCTCCCGCTATCATCTTCTCCAGTGATGATTCGAAGTTCTTACACAAAACAATATGAGGTTAGCTTGGGAGCGCGGACCGGAAGAGGCCACAGCGCCACAGTGAGAAAATCTACACTCTGAACGTTGTGGATTTAGGCATGCAAAGCAAGACTACATTATTATCAATTATCATCTTCGAACGAGACGTTTCATATAATTCCGTAGTATGTTGAATAACATATTAAAATCTGTAAATAATTAATTCTTCTTGCGAAAAATATTACTTATATATTAATTATATATTCTTTATAGAATCTTTAGAAACAAGTGGATTTATATCATTCTATGGATTTGGAGAGGATAAGAATTTTGCGAAGTTATATTTATTGATGACTCTTTAGTTCCCTTTTGGTTTCTTTAATGATAATCACATCGAACACTATTCAATCTTTTTGACACATCAATATCATCTGTATTTCGTATTGGAGTTATTAATTGGCTAGTTGTCTTAGTGCCTGAAGTTATTACATGGCTTGAAGGAAATAATATAACTAATTTGAAGAAATAGCACACATTCGTAACTATCGAGCCATAGATGGGTTTCATATTTTTAATAATAAATCCGAAGAAAATAGTAGGGAATATTTATATATTAATAGAAAACAATGTTACTCAATTCTTTTACAAGCTATTACTGATAGCAAGATGAAATTTATTAATCCTTACCGTACCATCTACAAATTGGCCTCATCCATACCAACCAGGGTCACTAGAATCTCTTCGTTTTTTCACCACTTCAAAATAATTCAAAAAATCTCTAAAAATTTCACCAACATACTTCCAACTTTCTAGAATAAATATTGACTTTTCATTTTGGAAAATAATAAAATGTAGTATAATTTATAATTACCGAAAAATTCGTAGGTTGGGAAAAAATGGTATTTGATTTAAAAAATTATAACTTTTAATAATAAATGAATATAAAAAAATCACTCCAGGGTTTTGTAGTTTTTAGATATGAAGTTATGAAAAAAAATACTAGAACTTCGAATTCTACAAAAAGTTCAATTATTTGAACACATGAATATGAGTAATTTTCAGTAAGGGACATATAGAAAAAATCGAGTTAAAATACGCATTGCTTTATGTTGTTGTAAAATAATGTATTTTTTTATTTAAAAAATGTAAATTTTAATACACATTTAGATAAATATGTAAAGAAAAGCGTGACTCGACTCTTCAGTTTTATCTATTTTGTCTAAAAAATAAATAATTCTTTTAGAAAAAAAAATTTTTCATGAAAACAAACTTTCAAACATTAATTTAAAGTGAAAATAGAATATTTATAACGATTTTGACACAATTTTTATTTTCACAAAATAGCAAACATCGTATACTCACAAGGGTCACTAGTGTCTCACGACGCCTTAAGGAGGTTGTAAGGAGAATGCAATATGATAAGAATTGCTTGAAATTTGGAACATATCTTTATCTACAAAGCATGCTTTTATGTAAATTTTTTTCAGATTTTTTGACCAGCGCATTTTTCTGTAAATTAATAACAAAATTTTAGATTTTATAATAGACTATCTCTCTTTCTCTTATAGGAGACTCAATTCTATGTATCTGTTTTGAACAAATATTAATATTTGAAATGTTAAGAAACGAATAAATTTATGTTTAATATATAAAGTATAGCATATTATAAATATATTTGAAGATTAAAACAACTTTTACCACTCAGTTTATTAACAATAGTAAAAAATATAACCAAAGACGTGATACTTCTGCTATTGAAACTGTTTGATGGAGAAAATGTGGCAACGTTATTTCATCATTGCGAATCAAAAATATTCTATCAGTTGAGTAGTGCCGTCAAAGTCCCACTACAAATGCTTCTAAACATTTGATTTACTAATCACAGAAAAAAAATTGTACTAAATGATTTGTCAAAAAACGCTTCAAAACATTTATAACGTCACGTTAATCTTGACTATCCGTCAAATATTATAGTCAGACATTGCAGTGTTACCAACTTCGATTTTTCAGTTTTACACCGTTGCTAAATCATTTCTTGAGCTAAAAATATTTATTGTTCTAAAAAATATATGGTTATCTTCGAAACTTTTACACAAATAAACACTAATATTTTTTGCATTTTAATTGCTTTATAATCCATATTTCTTTAAATTTTAGCTATTTATTTCTTCAAATTTTAATGTTCAAATGTTGGCTACACTATATATTTCTTTTGTATTAAAGCATTCCCCTCTCACTGCCTACCTCAGCCTTACAACCTCCTTAAACTGCATGTCAGTCATAGGCAGATTGACGGCCCGAATCGCACCACCGCGCACAGATCCCCCCCATCACAAACTTTTTTACGCGACAATAACAAACGCCAGGTTGACCGAGCTTGCGAGAAACTTGCACGAACAGGAATCGCTCGGTCACTAGTTACCCATAGTACGGTAAGAGTTAATATATAGGGTCATCGAAAAGTATCAGACTCCCCTAATATCTTCGGTTCGAAGGCATTTTGGAGAAAATGTTCAATAGCAAAGTTGTATGGTTTCAAGCGAGGAGTAAGATAATGACCTTGACTTTGATCTTGACCATGTCCTTTAAGGTCATTTCAAGGTTAACCTTATTTTTTTAAATAGAACTCCCTACATTTTATTGCATATTTTTACAAATTATCTCGAGAGCTTTCCAAAACAATATAATAAAACATTTTTTCATTAAGTATTTTTTGAGTTATAAAGGTTTGAAATTAACAATTTGTTAAGTGGCGTGTGATTCCGGCCAGTTAAGGC
>NW_017300314.1:13406-14000 GCF_001594075.2 Trachymyrmex cornetzi
AAGAGTGGCGTGTGGGTCCGGTCAGTTAAGGTAAGAGTGGCGTGTGGGTCCGGCCAGTGAAGGCAAGAGTGGCGTGTGGGTCCGGTCAGTTAAGGCGAATTTCATTCCAATTGGTCAGCTTGGACAAAATATTCAATTGTATCAAACAATTCACAACAAATGTTCAAATTGTTGCCCTTCAACAGCCTGGCAATGGGCCAATCTGTTATAAACAGCTGAAACCGCATTCCGGTATGTTTCTGGCGGTATTAGTTCTATCTCTCGAGTTATTCTCCCTCTTAAATCATCTAAATTTTGCGGCTTGGTGGCATACACTTTACTTTTCAAGTAACCCCACAAAGAAAGTCAAGTGGGGTCAAGTTCGGAGACCGAGATGGCCACTCAATGTGACCACTTCGCCCTATCCACCTGTCCTGAAAGACTTCATTCAAATATTGACAGACGATGACACCATAATGAGGTGGAGCTCCATCCTGTTGGAAATAAATTTCATCTATATTTCCACCAGCTATGTCTCGAATAGCTGGAACAATTTGTTCGCGAAGCATGACTGTGTATACCTGTGCTGTCAAATTGCCTTCAATGAAGAAAGGG
>NW_017300314.1:14288-22665 GCF_001594075.2 Trachymyrmex cornetzi
ATTTATTCAATTTCAAAATTTTACTGACAGATGCATGACCGATTTCGTGTTCTTGTGCAACGCGATTGATGGAAATATGGGGATTTTCAACGAAAGACTTTAAAACATCTAATGCCTTATCATTATTTGTTGCCGTTTTACGTCTATCAGATCTTGAGCGACTTTTAACGCTACCAATGTCCTCGAAACTTTGAATAGTACAGATTACAGTACTTTTAGAGATCTTATTATTTTCATTCCAAAAATTTTCATTAAATAATCGCGTTACTGTTTTATACTCTCTTTGTTGATCTCCCCATCCTCGCGTCATTAACAGTGTTATTCGATCTTTTTCAGAAAGCTCCGCCATTCTTAATTATAGCAAAGAAGAATTAATCAGGTCAATGATAGGAAATTGATCTAAATAATCAAGTAGAGAAAAAAACTAATTATTAAGTGTTGGTCCAACTATCGATTTATTTATTTCAACCAGCACTAGCAAAAAGCTTGTTGAGCAACTGAAATCTAATAGATCAATTAATAATATTTACGAAAAATTTCTGGGCTATTGGAAACAAAAGTGAAGATGTTTGAGAAAATCAATTGAAGCGCAATGGCTTCTTTTGTTACAAAAAAATTTTTGGGGCTGTTTGTTTTCGTCCATGAAGTAACTGCTGCTCGCTAAAAAGAAGACAGCACTGCATCAAAGATTAAAATCAGTGATCCGTATTGTTTGCTCAAGAGCTCGTACATTGTGCCTGCGAGAGTGAGAGAATAAAGATCTGCGCCGCCAACGCTTTCGGGCAGATTCCCGCTAACGCCTTCGGACATCACGCGTTCGAGCAACTTCTCGCGATCACCTTCGGGCAGTTTTCCGCCGTAGCCTATTAGCATGACCGCTTGAAGCCGTACAACTTTGCTATTGGACATTTTTCCAAAATGCATTCTTACTGAAAATATTAGGGGGATCCGACACTTTTTGATTAATGTATTTTCTTTAAACCAATTAATTGGTCTCATTATTCCGCGCACAAAAGTATTAAGGTTATGATTACTGAAAACTAAATAATATTTTACAAGATATTTTACATTTTGTGTCAAAAAATTGTTAACTTTAAACCTTTATAACTCAAAAAGTACTTAATGAAAAAATGTTTTATTATAGTGTTTTGGAAAGCTCTCGAGATAAGCTATAAAAATATGCAATAAAATGTAGGGGGTTCCATTTAAAAAAATAA
The DNA here is from genome assembly GCF_001594075.2 of Trachymyrmex cornetzi. NCBI lineage: Eukaryota > Metazoa > Arthropoda > Insecta > Hymenoptera > Formicidae > Trachymyrmex > Trachymyrmex cornetzi. The sequence goes on from NW_017300314.1 coordinate 15,506, forward strand.
GGTTGACCTTGAAATGACCTTAAAGGACATGGTCAAGATCAAAGTCAAGGTCATTATCTTACTCCTCGCTTGAAACCATACAACTTTGCTATTGGACATTTTCTCCAAAATGTATTGTAACTGAAGATATTAGGGGGGGGGGGGGTCCGATACTTTTCGATGACTCTGTATATTGTGGCGATTCAGGATTTTTTTATGATGTCTGTATGTTGAGAAGATTAGAGCTATTTCAAGTTGCTGAACTGGAAAGAGAAAACATTCTTTCGAATAATACGTTTTGTTAGGAGATAAAGTTTATAATGGAATAGCGATTAAGAAATTGATTGTCTCTTCTTTTAAAGATAATAGTAGTTTTACGATAGAACATGTAAAGTTTAATAAAACAGTTTCAGTAACTCGAGTAGTAGTTGAAAGAACTTTCGGTATTTTGAAAGACCGATTTCGACAATTGCAAAAATTATCGTTACGTGATATTTATTTTATTTTGACTCGAATAATAGCATGTTGTGTATTTCATAATATATACATAAACAACGAAAATGATAGTGATAATTTTTATATTGAAGAAGACATAGAACAAAATGAGTTAAACTGTAACGAGCAAAGAGATGAAAATGTAGATGCAGGAAATCTGGATTGCTGAACATTATTGTTTCGAGAAATGTATCCTTATAATAATTAATTATGTAACAATTTAAATTTTCTCACCTAGCGTTGATTTAAGATAAATTTTCTTATATTCGTGTACAACTAAATTTAAATAAATACAATTAAAAGAAGGGCAACAAGCCAAAACAATAACTTTAATATTCAAGACAGACATATGTCAAAGGGAAGAAACGACAGAATACTCATTTCATATACAGCTCTCTTGTTTCTTCTCGATCATTCTAAGCAAGATTTCTCAGAACGTTTTAGAACAATAAATCATCTTTTGACTCTTTTGCATGTTTTCCTGATCATATATGAATTTGTGAGTGTTTGAAAAATTGACTACGACTGAATTGACACCTATTGGAATAAGCAGTATGACTTATTGTTAGTTGAAAGTATAATTTTGTTTTAGTTATTGTAATTTTGGAATTCTCGTAGTGAGACAGGTTTATAATAACATACACATTTATTACTTTTGTATGTCAGTATCGGTTTTAATTGAATTGCGACTTTATTATAACTAGATATGGTTTTTCATTCTGTGATTATTATTTAAAATTTTATATTTTTTATTCTCGTATAAATTCTTGTAATTTAAATTGCATATTAGTTATTGGTGTTTTAATTGCGGTTTTAAGTGTAATTTATTATGATCAAACCTTAGTTATATATATTGTTTTAATTTGTATACTTTTTGTATTTCGAACGCGACCGGTTTGTAAGAATATACAAGGTTATTATTTTGTGCATATGAGAAAATTGTAAGATTATTATGACGACATTAGTATGACTATGGACAAAATTTTTTTCGGGTTATTAAGTTACAATGTGTCTTTTTAACAGATTTCTGTGTTCTGATAATATCTACAACTTTACGAAATGACTGCTAAGTTATATGACGCTATTTGCCTACCACCTTTGGCGACAAATGTATGTAAGAAGGATGGTCTGAAGGAAAGCAGAGTAATTTTAATGCTTATTTTATTGTAATTTGCTTAGCCGTTAATATGTTAACCGTTCGAAATTAGTTTTATTATTGTTTATACATGTACGACACGATCGTAGTCGAAACATATGTCTGTCTTTTGAATATTAAAGTTATTGTCTTGGCTCGTAGCCCTTCTGTTAATTGTATTGTTTTAAATTTATTGAGCCAAATTTCTATATATATATTTTTTTAATTTAAGTAAAAAGATATATACATATACATTTTACTACATTTTATATACATATACATTTTACATGTACATTTTACTTTATACTATGTAAAAATTATTATTTTAATTAAACTACTAGAAACTGAAGAATAAACGATACTTATTTACACTAGTCAACAAAATTTTATATCAAAATTTCGCATAAATTTAAATAAGTGTAACTCTACGGAAAATGGTCGTTTTAAGGTTTTTTTCATTTTCAATGGTAAAGTTTGTACTTTATGAAACTTTCATAGATTTGGAATCTATCCTTATCCCTACCTGGCATTTTTTTAAACAAGGATGTGTTTTTTTTAGAAAAAAACACGTTTTTTTCTTGCATAGTTTGACGCACTCCATGGGGTAGAGTAAATTTTTTTTGTAAATAGTATAACAACCATCTTAAAGCATAGACTTTTCTCTTACAAATTAAAAAAAAGCTTCGTGCGATTTTTTTTTAGAGATACAGTGTATCAAAGTTACCTACATGGACATAATTTTTTCTTAGAGTTTACCTTCAAAATATGATAGTCGTGGGACAACATTGTATTTCCAAGAATTTTAATATAAATCTCCCTCATTCATTAATACAACTATAATGAAGTATAAAATAAGTTTAATTATTTTTACGGAAATGCATGGTAAACATTTTTTAAATATTGTATTGCAACACAACTACCATATATTTTCGGGGTAAATTTTAAAACAAAATTCTCTCCGTGTATGTATTTTATTCAATTACCACCAGCATTAGCACTATACGATGTGCACCATGGGGAGGTTACTGATCGGATTTTGCGCATCGTGCGTGCGTGCGTGCGTGTGTGTGTGTGTGTGTCGAGGGGGGAGGGGTTGAGGCATGTGGCGGTATGTTTGATCTTTAAAACTGTATATTTCCGCCTTGTCTTCGGATGACTTCTTGTAAATATGTACGGATGTTGATGGAAGCTCTAATTAAAGCATGAGAAATTTCCCACCATATTCGATATAATGCTACTTCCAATTGTTGCAGATTTGTTGGCGGTTTCTCTAATTTTTTAAATCTTTTTCCCATCATATCTCATACATGTTCAATAGGATTCAAATCCGCGCTCAATCGTGGATGTCGTGGCATCTCGATGTTTTATTCTGATGGATAATGCTCGCCCACATACTGCTAGAATAGCAATTAACTTCTTCGAAGAAAGCAGCATGCTACCACACTCGCCAATAGATGAGGTTGAGATTAATATAATACAAAGACAAACAATTTTATAATATATTGGGTATGGGAATAAGTTTCCGCCCTTTTTGAAAAGAAAAAGATGTGTTCATTTAAACAAATCTTTATAAGTGAGTTTATTCAAAGTATGCTCCTTCGGAAGCGACAACTTTCTCCCACTTTTCCGGTAATAAACGGATTCCTCGAATGAAAAAATCTGGTTCTTTTGAAGCGATCCATTCATCAAGCCATTTTTTGATATCTTCATAAGAATTGAATCGTTCTCCAGAAAGGGCTGACTGCATGGATCGGAACAAATGGAAATCTGAAGGAGTAATGTCCGGTGAATACGGCGGGTGGGGCAGAATTTCCCACTTTACTCCTTACAAGTATTTCTTGACCGGTTTTGCAACGTGTGGGTCGTAGGGGTGAAAGCAGGATCGGGAAAGGAAAAGCAGACATGGCGGACGTGCGAGACGAGTACGGGGATAAAATTTGCGTTTGCGCTTGCGCGGCTCGGAACTGAATCCGAAGTGTGGCGATAATGACCGATCACGAACCTTAAACCACAACGCGCCAAAGCAACCGGTCATTGTTCTATTGTGCTTCCATAACGCCATCAATCGCTATCAACGTACGACGAACACTCAGGGCGACTGTTACCAACGCCGATTAACTCAATTAGCAGAATTACTATTATAGATAGGAGATTTTCATTACTTTTATCACAGTTAAGTATAAGAACGCAGATATAGAAGTATATCACGAAGAGATGAGGTTAAGAACGATATACAGTCTTGCTGTTGACTACACTGCTGATTGAGTTAATCGTTGATTAAGTCGCCCTCAGAGAAGAACTATCGTTATTTGTCGTCGTTCTGATATTAAAATGATGTCTTTAATGTCCTTTTGACGTTAAAATTACTGCAAATGTTCTCTCTCTCTCTCTCCCTTTCTCTCTCTCTCTCTCTCTCTCTCTCTCTCTACCTGGGAATGTGTAGGTTTATTGCGTCCATGCTTCAAACCTACACATATATAGGATATTAGTTCTCTGCCAGACCACTTGAGGCGCAACGATTATTCTCCGTTTCCATCACTCAACATAGAGCTTGCGCTTCTCTTTGTATATGTTCTGTGGTGTGGTCTAGCGTTATCATGTAACAGAATCAGCTTGTTGTGCCTATTGTCCCATTCCGGTCGTTTTTCTTTCAAAACTTGGTTTAAACGTATCAGTTGTAGTCGATAACGATCCAGTGATGGTTTCGGATGGTTTGAGCAGCTCATAATATATAACACCTCTCTGATCCACCAGATTCATAGAGATGCGCACGAGACGAGACGAGACGAGATTTTTGCAATCTCGATCTCGATCTCACAAATATCTCGGTATATGTATTTCGATCTCGAATTTTCGAGAATCACAATATCTAATCTCGATCTCGATCTCGAATCTCGTTGAGATCTCGTCGAGATTCGAGATCGAAAATTATTAAAAATTTAACAAAACTTTGTTAAATTTGCAACAATTTTGTTTTTTAAGAGAAACAATACGTACGCTCTTGTGGAATAGACTGTATTTGTGAGTATAAATGAATTTTTTGTATATATATTGTAATTTTACAGGATTACAGTAGTATGTACATACGTATAATGATTAGGTACTAGTACATACATATTTGTACTTTGCTCTGATTTTTTCAATTTTAAAAATAAAGCCTTAATAATATATTCTTATCTTAATCATTTTACAATAATATAAATTGTAAGTTTAAAAAAAAACAAATAAATGTTTAAAACATTTTAATTTATATGTTTGACATGTACCACGAATTTAGGCATATTAATGATCTCGCGGATTCAGCAGTTAGCTGGCTACGGTGCTTGCGTATGATTAATCCAGCTTTCGAAAACAATCGTTCCGCTGGAACGGACGTGGCTGGCGTTCCTAGGAAGTCTCGAGCCATTTTTGACAAACATGGATACTCCTGTGAATTAGTTGACCACCATGCTAATATGCCAACATTCTTGTCTGCTCTTCTTGTATTATAATATTTCGTTAATTCATTTCTCCAATCTGAATTCTCAACAGATTTTTCATATATTGCACTTATATCAATGTTATCATCGTCATCATCATAATCATCAGGCGAGGAATTACGCAAATCATTATCTAGGGAATTTTCTAAAGGAATAAAATATATTTTCTTATATAAGTCTTCAAATTTTTTAATAGTCTGATCGTTTATTTCTTTTCCCCAGGTTGTTGCGTTAAAACTTTCAATTTTGTGTCTCGGATCTAGCACAAGACAAACGCAGTAAATCCAGTTGGATATATGATAATGTTTAAGTAATTTTTCTCGGCCAGCTTGATACGCATTGAACAATTTATCAGTATGGTTCAGAATTTGCATTTTATTCTCAATTTTATCTAAAAGCATGTTGAATGCTACTATAACGTACGGTAAGGATACATAACTATCACCGCCAAGAACAACAGACACAGTTTTGAAATATTTTAGAAATTTCTGAACTTCTGAGCACAAATACCATTCCTCTTCAGAAAGTAGATACATGTGAAATGCGGTATTACTTTGACACAGGCTAATCAGTGCAGGCTTCAACAATAACGCAACTTTGATCATATCATGTGTTGAATTCCAGTGTGTGCACACATCGATTTTTGATGATAAAAACTTGGTATCACTCATAGTGCACGCACTTTACAGCATATTTGTACTTTGCTCGGATTTTTTCAATTTTAAAGAAAGAGCTCTAATTTTTTTAATGAGATTATTAAGAGTATCATTATGTATTGTGTGTGTGTGTGTGTGTGTGTGTGTGTGTGTGTGTGTGTAGCCACATTATCTTCGTTTTCGGAACAATCAGAATTAGTTTCTTCCTGATCATCTAATTGTAGTTCACGCAGCATATCATGAACTCCCAAGTTTAAAATATGCGCAAAGCATTGGAAATGACAATCTTCACAGTCGAAATCGATATTCTCATTTTGTAAAATTAATTGCAGCTCTCGAATAAATACGGTATTACTAGCAACATTATCCACGACGATACCTATGATCATATCTACTTGTTAGACAACTCTCACAAGATTGTTTCGATAATACCAAATAATCTATAGACTTTTTCAATAGAACATTTTTTGATTGTCCATAAGTATTTTGTTTGATAAAGTAAAAAACACATCAATGTATGTAAATTGTAAAATCGGGAATCCTTTAATAGTTAAAAGTTACAAATATAAATGAAACCAAATATCATTGCTTGCAACTGTACATGTTATTACCTTGAATCTTCGATTCAATATTAAAGTTCTTCAAAGAATTGTAGAACAATGTTGCTATATCCTTGCCAGTATGGGCTCCATTGGATGGTACGAAATCTAGAACTATGGACTGCAGTTTCCAGTTAGCATCCACAAAATGTGCAGTAATACCATAATAGGATTTCCCAGTAATAGATGTCCAATCATCGATCGTGAAGGAAATTTTGGATTCATTATTTTTCAATATATTGATTACTGTATCCTTCTTTTTTCAAATATTTCCAATACTTTCCTTTTCAAAGTATCGCGTTTGGGATACTTAGGAGTAGGATTTAATATGGTAAAAAAAGATTGTGTGGCAGTGTCATCAAAAAAATTAAACGGCAAATACTTCATTGCCAACCATTGTACAATTTTTTCTGTGTAGTTAATATTGCTACACGAAGCTTGAACCTGAAATTAAAAACAGATATTATTTATTAATGTTATATAACAAACATATTTATTGTTATTTAACAAAAATATTTTTTAGCAAAGTTAACATGATATATTTAAAAAATCTAGTAGCAAATTTAGTTGGACGCACTCAGTGCACACTGGTTTGTATTAAAGCCTTCGAACACAAATTGATATAAAAATGCATTTAATATAAAAATGTTAAAGTGTGAAATTTTCAATACAATTTATTGTACTGTTAAATAAAATATATATACAAATTAAAATGAATTAATATCTGCTCAAATAAATTTCAAAAATAAAAAAATAATAAATCTCCCAGGTTATAATACAATTGAGCTATACTGGTTGTTATATATATATATATATA
>NW_017300314.1:22744-24470 GCF_001594075.2 Trachymyrmex cornetzi
GGCTGATGAGGATTCTGTGAAGTCGAAACGTTCCGTATATTAGTGTTATTGATTATAATAAATCCATATATATATAACAATCAGTATAGCTCAATGTATTATGACCTGGGAGGTTTATTACTTTTTTATTTTTAAAATATATATGTTATAAAATAAATATATTTTATAATTCGAAATATTCGCACATATCATTTTTACACTCAGATTAAATAAGCGTACAGTGTCTTTAATATGTACTTTGTGCGCACTAATGCGTCCAACGAATCGCTATTACAATAGTTATATTATTCTCATGTGTATCACTCACTTTATCAAATCATACATGTTAATTTGGAGAGCAATTTCCTTAATATGTTCTAAGATATTTTAATTATTTGTATATATAGCACCTCATGTGTATAATATACATTTATTCATATTTTACTATAATTACCTTCGATTGAAAATTTAAAAGTTGCTGATATTTTGAAGTGAGTCCATATAATTGACGAAATTCTTTCCCATGAGTATTTTTTAAATGTCTTTTTAATCCCGTTTTGTTGGAATCCTTCATTTTTATATTTTTTATTATTTTTGCTGTTTACATAACTTGCACGTGCCAAACTTATTTTTTTTATCATCTCTGTCCATATTAAAAAACAGTGACAGTTTTGTTCTCGATTTTTGTGATATAGATGAAGAGGATACAGAAAGCTTTCCTTCATTATCATTGTCAGAAGTATCAGAATATTCAGAATTTGAAAAATTAATTTGATAAATTATATATATATGATTATAACTTACCGCTGTATTCAATTATATATGTACATATAAGTTGACAATTGTCTGCATATTTTTGTAAAAATGTACAGGTTCCATTTTAAATAGAAAAACTAATAGCCATATATACTGATGTTCCTATATGCCATATCGGAGGTCTACAATGGGTGCTTTCCATTTGATGACACAAATCGACACAAGCATCATTCTATCCTTATTGACATTCAAAGAATGACAAAGATAGAACGACCCTTGTGTCGATTTGTGTCGACTTGTGTCATCAAATGGAAAGCACCTAGTAAATCAGTAGTCGGTAGTCTTACTTAGTCTTAATAGGTGAATTGGCCAATCAGCGTTCGTCGTACAAGTTGGCTAGTGGTTAACTTCAACGATAAGATTTAGGAGTTAGGACTACTGAGGCCCAGTTTCACAACTCACGGTTAACTCTTATAGTCCGGGAGATGATGACACTAAAATGATCATGATTTGTTACCGCTTGAAATCGTCATAATTCGTCATTTATTAGGTAAACATGCAGGAAACGCAAGTATGGCAAACCTCCCGCGGTTTTAAAATTGATAGCGTGTGATTGAAGTTGTCAAAAATTTGTTGCTTTTTTCCTAATAAGTTACCGGATGGCATGTGTTTCTAGTGACAGTTTACATCAAAAAACCAATCGGAAGGTAGGTGCCATACCGTTTCTGTGTATCGAAGGGGCCGTCACATCAAGCTAAAGTTGTAAATTTTTTAGTGAAAAAAAAAAGATTTGTTACCGGCTGTTTTTTTACATTGCCTATTTTCACTACGAAACATACAAAAATACACATGCCATACCGTTTGAGTGGACCTAAGGGGTCGCTGTGCTCGTCCTAACATGTCGAATTTTAAACTAAAAGTTTTAGTCGGTAACAAATCATGACGTTTTAGCGACCCCTTAGGTCCACTCAAACGGTATGGCATGTGTATT